>NC_046645.1:23770339-23960339 GCF_900324485.2 Mastacembelus armatus | reverse complement strand
ATATTGTTAAAGCTCAAGGACAGCCAACATTCAAATACACACAAGATCAACATGTTCAGGCTCATACGCCAAACATACTGGTCTAATCTCATCCCGGGGCTGTGTTGTAAAACTCCACAAAAACAAAACCCAGGCCCTATTGCCCATCCCATGTGTCTCTCTGTAAAAGCTCAAGGGTTGTAGTCTCAGAGGAACCACCCTGGACTATGAAAGAGCCCTAGGCTGGTCCTGTTGATTCCAGACCAGAGAATATCCTGTAATACAGAAAGAAACCCCACAGCTGAACTGCTAAGTCACACAGAAAAACTAGTTGGTATTGCAAAAACAATGCCCCCCCAAACAAATCAGCCTAAATCCCAAAAATAGCAGCACACACTCCAGTTATCCTGCTCTGTCTGAGCCTGTTGCCTTAACGACTCTGGCAGCCGAGCCAAACGGAGAAACGCAAGAGAAGAAATAAATATGGAGTCAGAAGAGGGGCGGCAGCACGTTGTGTGGGATTATCTGGTGAGCAGAGCGTCTTCGCTATAAATGAAGAGCAGAGGAACCTGAAGGCCGGGCACAGTCAGTAAATATTTCATGATGCTGCTTTGTGGCCTGAAACCAGGCTCCACTGATACCCACTCACATGAAACTGCTTCAGGTGTAAGAACCCAGAGAGACCGGTTCAAATTTTTCATTCTTGATTACTGCTGATCATCACGCACATTTACAAACAGATATTTAACTTAATCTTAACCTAATCAGGGCCTTACTGATCCCAAGGCCAGATGATCCTGTAGCATTCAGGAAGTGATCACTACTTCTTCACTAAAAATGCATCTGTGCTTTTTTAGTTTCAGGTTAGTGTGGCAGAGCATCAGCACTGACAAGCTATAAAGAATTACAAACACATGACATGACAGATTATCTACATCAGGAGATTCACCACTTTGCCTGTACAGTTCATGGAAAAAAGGCGGTTCAAGTGTGTTTAAAAAAAAACAACAGAAAAAACAGGATGTACACTATCCATTGTGTGTGTGTGTGTGTGTGTGTGTTTCCCAGCAAGCTTCTCCTCATCATCTGCCCAGAGCCCCAGATTGAGAGCTGTTCAATTATACAACAGGAGCTCACTGAGGAAATCAGACACAGGCACAAAAGAAACACACACATATACACACAGTCATGGTGTGTTTGTCCCATCTTCATCTATGTTTCAGTTTAGCTGCTGCAGTGAATGATGGAGGCATTTTGTCTTTAGAGCACAACAAACTCGATGCCTACAGATCCCAGCAGCCTCATCAAGTGAATCCCCATTAGGGCTGCATTCAAGTCATTCCTGCAGATTCACGTCACAACAACAGGTTTGACGATTTTTAAAAGAGGATAAAATCCTTTTCATTCACAAAGTCACTGATGCTGGTGTCAAATACTGGCTTTCAGAAACAGAATCATAAATCAACACATGACAGGAATTACACAGATTTTGCCATCAAATAACTTCAGTAAAATCTGCACTTAAGCCTCTGGCAATGCAAACAACACTATGCTGCTTCATGAACATCCCACATGTGACAGTAGAGACATTTTACAGGGATTTGTTGCAGGAAGCCATGTTTAAACATCCAGTTAGTTAACTAGATCAAGAAAAAAATGCAGAATTGCAGCTTTGTGCAATAATCAATGTAAATAAAACATTTTAATACCTTACTATGAGGTTTTAATTATTTTGCTCATTGGCAGCAGATTTTGGTTTTTGGTAGCTCATACTCAGACAGTACTGTGATTTACCATGCTGAAGTAGCACAGTGCACCCATCGGATAAATAAAACTGAGACACAATTAAATTATTTAATTATTACTACTGCTTCTTACATGCATTAGGTTATCAAGGTACCCCAGAGGCTGCATAAAACCAGCATCATTTAGCTCAGCTTCATCATAGCAGTTAAGCATTAAACATCTGTATTTAAATTTGTCATTTATTTTGAGGTAACTGGTGGGAACACATTGCAGTAAAGAACAGCAATTACCAGAGTGTCTGTGTCATGATGCTCTAAATGTTTCAGAGCACAGACCTCGTCTGGAGCTGCAGCCATATGATTATCAGACTGCGAGTTATTGTGTGGCACCTACGTTGATAAACCCCTGATCCGGCCGAAAATCCCCTCCAGATGTCTGCAGTGTGTGTGTGTCTATAAACATGTCCCAGATGTACCATGAGGCCTACCATCCTAGCTCGCCCTTTGTTACCAGACAAGCATTGCCTGCTTGTTCTGTGCGCTCTCTCGCTCTCTTTAAATCCTCCTCCCTCACCCACACCCCACAGGGAGAAGAACCTGTCTAGGTGTGGCTATGCAAGCAGATAAGTATCAAGCTTCAGTTGACAGAACAACAACATGGTCTGCTGCCTCAGGATACACTGAGACTCCAATCTGTGTCAGATCTGGATATAATCTCAGCATCTGAGCTGGGGTGTAATCTGGGTCAGTGAGGTGAGGTGGGGGGTGCAGATGCTGCTGCACAGCCACACTGGCCTCACCCCAGACAGGATGAAAAATATGTTCCACCCTGAAATTTAAACCTGACACCTGCAGATATCAAGGTACCTGCTACTGGTCAGGCTCCACAGTTCACTGGATCCTAAATTTCCCACAGTGCTTAGAAGATCTTGTCATTAAATGACCTAAAACTCCATCAGAAACGACTGGTAACGGGTACACAGACTTTTATATGGTAAGAAAAGCAGTGAAACACCTGTTTAATGTCTGTGAACAAAGGGAGCATAAAACCAGCAATGGAACAACACTTTCAAAAGAAAAAGCACATCAGTGTTGCAATAACACCATAATATGAATACATCTGCTCACACTGGTCGAGTGTGACACCTGAACAGCATTGTGAAATCACCCAGCACTGGCAATGATGTGCTGATGGTGGAGGTAATGCACATGTATCTAAAGCCTTCAGCGTACGGAGCAGTGTGATGCATTAGCTTTCTTTATAACAATAAATGAAACAGCAACACTGAGATAAGGGGATTGCTGCTGCTGCTGCTGCTTCAGTTTTTTCCTGATCAAATCTGTGCAGAGCCTGAAGCCTCTTGGCCTGTCTCAGGTGCAGGAAGATAGCACAGCTCTAAAGTAGGGTTTCCAAAAATACAGAGCGCTGCAGAGCGCTGTGGTTCAGAATAGAGGCTGCTGCCTCACACATGCATGTGTGAACGCTGTCTGCACTCTGCAGCCATGGAGACGGGAGAGGGAAGCACAAGGGCAGATTCAAAGATAGTGTGGCACAGTGAGGATGCACAACACCGGGCACATTTTACACTGGACTCTTTTTTTGATGACTGCAATGACGGTGACAATGTTTTCACATCTTTCAGCCTTAGTGAAAAATCCTGTACTATCAAGATTTCCAGGCAAACACTGCATTCATACAAACGTTCTCTGTTAAACACCCAGCAGAATGATCCAATCTGGGAACTGCAGCAGTGAGTACAGTTTTCTGCAGCCCAATTACACACCTACAAACATGTGGGTGTGAGGTTATTGTTAATCCTGCCATTTTAACAATAGGGAGGAAGTTACTACTGGACTGCAGCCTTGGTTTTTCAATACTACATTGTTTTCAAAATGTTCCTCAGTCTATTTCCCTGTATGTTAACTGGACCACAGATGAACTTCAACAGAAAGACTCAAATTCACACACTCATGTCGGCAAACACACACCTGTGCAGTAGGTTAGGACATGGGACTGCACGGTGTTTACTTACAGACCAACCTACAGCTGTGAAACTGCTGGAAAACTGAAGTCACCTGCCGTCAATCTCTTCCCCAGGACCCGTAATATAGAGGAGTCTGCACCCTACACACACGCACGCACGCACGCACGAAACCCTTTCTTCTGCTGCTTTCCTACTAACACCCCCTCCGACCTCTCAGAGACACTGGGTCTGCATCAGAACACACATTCCCACACAGAGGGGAAAAAAAGGGGGAAAACATTACAGGTCCTCAGAGAGATGCCTTCAAAGTCCTGGTTCTGTCGGTTGTCTAATTATTGAGCAGACTGCTGTCCTGACTAACCAGCACATCTGATGCTTTGGTTAAAAAGTACTGAGGTCAAAAGAAACAGTCAGACTCTTCCTTTAACTCTCTGTTGATATTAGACTTGGGAGGACAAGTGAGGAAAAGGGGGGTCTGAGCTAAATCCATCAACATGAATATTGGCAGTCAACCAAAAGGAAATTCTTAGTCCCTATTGTTGCCAATTTCAATTCATCACTGGGAAATGCTGTTTTCTAATCCTCCTAACTATGTGCAGTAGCCAAGAAGTAAGCTTGTCCACAGCCACAATTAGCGAGAGGACTGAGGTTATGTCAGCCATGATCTGAATCCAGGGATTCATGGCTCCTTTGACACTCGGACGCACCCTCTGCCCCAACATACAACGCCTTCCCTGCATACACAGAGAGTGGGAGGGAACCAGGCCGTAAAGAAATCTCTTTGAAAGTGAAACACATCAGACACACAAGCCTGGAGCCCACCAATGTCAATGGCAGCCGCGGGCTACACATTAGCTACAGCTGTGCTGCACAGCTCCACACTCTCAACTTGCGTCTGCACTAGAAACAAAGTAAATGGTGCCAAAGTGCAATTATCACAGGGTGGTGGTGTCTGAAAAGGCTTCTGCAAACAAATATTTGGAGCAGCGATTGGCGCCACAACTTCCGCCACATCGTAAGCTGGAAACTCTCCTCCCCAGCCCCCAACCTTTCCCAAGGAGGATTCCCCTCCTCGTCTCCACTGCTCCGACCACATCTGCAATCTTGCAAACCCCCAACTCCTTCTCTTCCCGTCAAGCTGAAAAACAGGACTCCCCGCCCCCCTTCAGTAAAAAGCCCCCTCTCACTGGCTTAGCAGGCTGTAATGGGCCACCAAAGGAATGTCCCCCCCACATGAGGTCTCACCGCCACCAATGGCAGAACGAGAAAGATGTGGGGGGGTAGAGGGGTCACATTCCTCTGTACTCCGTCCTCTTGCTGCCTGGCTGCTTGACTGGTTCGTTGTTTAGATCCAGGATCAGCAGAGGTGGAACCACAGCTGACCTGGAATCAGCTGGCAGAGGGAGGCTGACCATTATCTTCCATCCCAAAATGCCTCCACACATCTGCTGTTCGAAGTGAGTTAGGTTGAAATAAACTGTCTGGAAAAGTGCGTCACATGCAGCCATGTTTGTCCTTGACTCTTACTGCCATCAGCAGGACGAACCTCTAAAAACTCATAATGAAGGGGTTGGCTGTCCTTGATTATAAAAATCATAATTAAGGCAGAAACTAAAATTATTGTATTAATCAGCTACAGTGCTGATTATTTTTACTACTGCTTCAAGTTCCAAGAGCTAATGTCACATCTCTAAAGTAATTTTCGCTGCCAGAAGCCAAAGTTACAAAGATAAAGAGAAAAGCAGCAAATTACAATCCATGAATGTTTAGTAGTTTGGAGATACAAAATAATTACTAACTTATTAAAACTGTGGGAACGTTTTCATCGCTCATCTAATTGCTGACAGATATATGCACCAGAAGCAGGACCAGTGTGGTGCATATTAATGCGTAAGTGTGTGAAGAGGATTAAACTGATCTACTGTTCAACAGTGAGGCAGAGGAAACTGAATCAACCATTTCACAGACACATATGTGGGGCAGGACTCATACCTGCCCGTCAGCCTTTATAGAAAACTGCTCTGATCGCACAAAAGAATCACTTCCTATTGTATCAAACAGCACTGGCAGGTTGGTGCAGCCACTCACACTCACACACAGCCAACCAATCAGAGTGGCTGCTTCCTTTATGCTCTACAAACAGAGCATTGTCGACTGTTGTTCAGGCCATTCAGTCAGCTGTCCTCAAAGAGGATTTTTAAAGGCTGCTTTGGAAGAGGGGACAGCCTGGCAGCTTATCCTGCAGCCACATCTCTGCCAGTGCAGCAATAACAGCAAGATGCACTTTTCGGTCCATTTGTCCTCGCATCCCGTCCTGAGCCAACCCGGGCCATCTGAACCGGCTGCCAGTCACCCTGAAAGCATGTGAAGGTGGGAGGCTGAAGCACGGACTGACATTGTCCAGCTGCCCACCTTGTCAGGGAAGGGAGGAAACTTGTCGTGTTGTGTCTGGGCACAAACAAACACACACTGCTGACTTTGGGACATCGGAGCGACACATCTGCACCGACAGAGCTGAAATAACTCAACAAGTGATTCCTTGTGTGAGAGAAACAAGATGAATTATCACATTAGATCAAGTGACCCCATCAACCCCCCTATCTCTCCATCAGCTGCAGCAGCTAAGAGTCCGTTTCATTGTCTAGCTCCAGTCACTTCAGTGCAAATGAAGACAGATAAACATCAGAACTGTGTGCAGCCTAACTCCGCTGATTCCAGGTCCACAACAACAGAAGGGACTAAAAACATTAGGACTCCTTTAGTACGGTTCTCTTGTGGTCTTGTGTTAGCAGCACTCTTTCAACAAATGCCAAAAGCGCTATGAATCGCACATTTCCCTTATTGCGTTGCAGTTATGTTTTCAGTGAGCCAACCCAGCACTACTGTGTCAGAAGTGGGAATGAGTGCTAATTAATTTAAAAAATAAATCACCCTGACAAATAAAAACAATTGATCAGCACTGATGCCAACGGCTCCAGGCCGCTTGGCTCATGTACTTCACTGTGCTCCCTGTGAGCTCATGCACCATGCTCTCTCTCTCTCTCTCTCTGCCTCCTGACATGAGAATTGTGTGTAGCCTAACTGTCGCTGAGAAGCTGGATCTGCATGCACCATCTGCCACACTGCCAGATACAATAACAGCTCAGGTGGCGTCACTGCATACTTGACATGTTCCAACGTGCAGTGGATCCCTGAGCAGTGAGAAAGACTAACATGTTTGTCAGGCCTGTAACAGATCACACTGCACTGGACCCAGCTGGGCCCAGGCCAGGGACTCTGGGGTGTTGAGAAATGTTGCTCAATGTAGAAAATGGACAACTGAAAACATACAAGGACAAACGCTGCTGCTGCCTAACAAACCCTAACCCACACTGAACAGATCTGCACAGCACTGGATTATTTAAATCACAGGAGACTCCCAAAACAAGTTGTTCTTGTGCAGACTGGATCTGAAAAGTGGAAACTGAACTTGAGTCAAATGGAGCAAAGAAAAACTGCAGACAATGTCATTTTTAACTTTGTCACCAGTTTCATATTATTCTGTTACTGAAAAGATAGAGGGATGAGGTGTGTGCATTCAGAGTGCTTTTTTTGCCCAAATAAGCAGAAAAGATCCTAAACTTAGGATGTGCTCAGGGTTCCATTCGAGACAGTCCAAACCATGCACCTCACAATAATCAGAGAGGTGGGATCCTTGGGACCTCACCATCTCCCATAACAGGTGACACCAAATAAAGGTAAGAATACCAAAACAAACAAAAATCCTCAAGGTGGTAAATCAGTGAGTCAAACTACCTGCTCCTCACACACCACAGAGACCAAGCCTTTCCCACACTCATTACACCCACGTCTCCCCTGATATTCCTGCAGGAGGCATTTGCTCACTTTTGCGCAATAACCGACAGTGACCGTGAACAAGCTGCAGGAATTTGCCCTTGGTTCCCGGCCTCGATGTGAGGCAGCACAGCTCAAGCTTGGCAGGGACACATGTCCCCAGACCACACTGCTCCCAGTCAAGCCAACTCCTCTAAGGCTCCACTGGAGAGAACAGCTTCAGGGACACACAGGAACAGACCTCAGCCCAGGTTTGCACAACAAGCCCTACTCTGTTAATGATTGGTAGGTCAGATTTTGCTTCTAATGAAACTGTGATCTGTGTGATCTCTAGACAAGCAGGCAGAGTGTCCACTGTCAACTCACTGGCAGCAGAGGACTGGACCGGGCAGGTTTCCTGGAATGTCTGCTGCTCACGGCTAAAATGCTGAGTGGCCTTATAAAAATGCATGATTCAATGCCGGGCATGCTGTCACACCACTACAAAGTATGCCAGTCATCTGAATGAAATGGGGTGCGTAGCCTGCTTAGCACTGCACACACCAAACACGCCCTTTCAATCATTTACTGAGTCCTCCTCCTTCAGGTTAACTCCCGGGCCTGGCTGATACTTTCAGATAGACCTAAAGTGGGAACACTCAGGAAAGGCACAGGTCACCTCAGTCTAGTAAATGTGCATGAAGAACTGCAGGAAAACTGTGCACAGATAGAAAAGGCACGTGTGCACTGATTAAGGACAAACAGAGGCACAGCAGAGTAAATGACTGCTGATGTTAGCTGGCGTCGAGTAGACTGACTTACTCTGATCGTAACAGTGGTGACGACTGCTGTAGTATTAGGACATGAGGCAGCATATGGTGCCAAGTGGTTTGCTGTTATTTAACATCTAAATGTTTGAGCAGACTATTACTGTAACAGGCTAAAATCTGCAGCGAGTGGGCGTTTAGTTCTGTGCAGTAAAAAGAGTCTGGCTGTAGAAACCTGGATGTTTCAGTGTTGTGAGGAGAACATGCACACAGGTACGACAAGGTTCTGCACAAACATCAGGTGTTCTCACTGTCTCCATGACCCCACAGGGCTGGCTGGTTGACAAACCAGTGCACATCCTGCCATACTATCATTTCCCACACAGTTCCCTCAGGTTTGACTTTTAAAATCGACTTCAGATTCTCTTTGACTTTAGACAACTTTGCTAAACATGGAAGGAACTTAGCTAAAGGTTTCAGAGCTGCCAACAGCTCGGTCCATTCAGGTCTAATGACGAAACGTGAGCTGCACAGTGAAAGTATCTGTGTATCGGCCCTGAGCACCGCGGTATCGGTCGGATCTCCCAGCACTGAGCAGCAGAAAGTCGCCTGGCCTCAGGCAGTATCGGCCTCCGACCAGCCAACCAGGCAGCGAGACAAGTGGGACAGGACTCACGGCCCTCTACACGCACACCGCTTCACTTGTATCCGCTCTATGCGCTCTCTGCTCAGACACTGTGCGGATTCTGCAACAATGTGGCGCTTGTTTCCGTCGCTGACGGAAAAGTGCCGGGAAAAAAGCCCGTTTGACAGAGAGCAAGCAGCAGCCAGGCCCTGCGCACAGCCCGGTGCTCCTCACCACCCGTTTGACCAGAGAACTGCCTCGGGACGGGCTGAGCGCAGAGCCAGGCTGTTTCATACAATACATGCGGGTCTACAGAGCCAAACCAGAGGCCCGCACTCGGTCTGACCTTCCACTCCCATCCCTTCCCTCCCCTGCTATTTTCTTCCTGCCCGCCGCCGCCTCCTCTCAGCCCGGCTTGACTCGGCCCAGCTGGGCCCGACTCTGGATGTCTTACCTTCCTCTGTTGCTTCTCCCAGGCCGGGTCCAGCAGAAGGTCCCGGTCCCAGTCATTCTCCTGCACCATGTAGGACTGCGCCCCGCCGGCCGACGGCTGGTTATTGGCAGCGTGATAATCTACCATGTCAGCAAAGGAAACCTGAGTGCGCCACAGAGAAACTGTCTGAGGGGGAAAGGTCCAAAAATAAAAAATAAAAACGGGAAAAAGCAACGACGGCCCGACTCAAAGAGGTGGGATGGGGAGGGATACGCGACCGAGGACAGAGTCCGTGCGTTCTCGCCGCTTCCAGCCGTGAGTGTGTGTTTAGAGTGATGACTATCCGGTGTGTGCAGTCAGAAATCCCCGCTGCTGCTGTGAGGAGAAAAGCGCTCCCTGTGCGCGATGAGGCTGCTGGGAGGAACCGGCCGCTCCTACCGAGCTGCAGAGACCGGCGGGGGGGAGGGAGGGAGGGGAGACGCTTCCGCTTTGACCTTTCACAATAATTCATGTGCGTGCTTTAACTTTGTTAACACTTGACTCATCGAACAGCTCGTCTGTTTTCCTTTAACTTTTGCTTCTCTTTTGAACAACAGTGGTGGCCTCTATTAATTAAAATACCTCTTTATTCAATAAAGGTTTTTATTAGCAAAACAATCTAAACACATACACACACATTATATAGACCTATATATATTAATTATTACTAAACATATAAACGTTCCTTACAATTGTCGCCACAATAATACGTCGGTGTTTTATCTTTATTATCAATTTTACAATGGAGGCCTAATTGTAAATTTATTATGGATGAATTTTAATTGTAAATGTGGATTTTTTTAAATGTATTTTATTTTCGTTAATCCTCCACCTCTGTGTGACAAGTGTGACATTTTTATTTTGAAGACATCCTCACCTGTTTTCCGGTATAAGTGTGTGCGTTTGTGGACACAGCAGCTTCCATAGGCCCAGACAGCTCATGAATATTCATAGGACATTTGAACGTGAGCTGATGAAACAATGAAAGACTATAAATCTGAAAACGCGACAAGGTGAAAACTATAAAACTGTGACACCCAGTGGTGCCTTAATTACCCGTCTACTGTGGTTTTTAGGATTGGACTACATTACAGGATCATTTAAGTTTTATAATATTATTTTTTTTTACATATCCCTTATACTTTGCAGAAAAATGGTCCATATTGCAAACTGTGCTGTTGTTTTTTACAAAGCTGGATTTTATTTTCCTGCTGCTGCCTTATGAAAATTAACCCAAACATTATAGCTTTATCACCCAAAGAGAGCTGGGATACACTCCAGCAGATCCCCCTGACCCTAATTAGGAATAAGCAGGTATAGATAATGGATGGGTGGATTATAGGTTTATAAATTCATCCTATTTATGTGGTAAACTAGATTTGTAGGTACAATAAGGAGCTAGTATGGTCTGTCAGGTGCAGAATTACAGATCCTTCATCAAATGTTGATATTCAGCATGTTGTGTTTCTGTGGCTGAGGTCCAAACTCCAAACTGCATCAGCTTGTCTGCTCAGAAATGAGAAGTTACTGCTCATCACACGGAGAAGCTTTCATGTGTGAGTTTTGAGTAACAGTCTGGGTGCAGAAACATGTTGCAGCTAATAGAGATTTATGCTGCAACAAAAACCAATCAAATTGAGGGATTAGAATAAGACTGCCTGTGGCAGAGACACTGGAAAACAGCACAGACAGTACTTTGTTTGTTAATAACTTCAGAAAGAGCAGAGCTGGTTCTACAGGTCCTGTCTGAGAGTCGCTGGATGATGCCGTGAGGGCAGAAAATACTTATTTGGAAGGGAAACTATTTCTATCATAGATTCATTTGGATGTGATCATTCACACTTTGAAACTGTTTTCTTTGTAAAATATCAAATAGTTTCCAGTGTCCGAGCCTCAAACAACCTGGAAAGGGAAAACCAATCTCTGGCAGCTGATTCATGTGCAGCCAGTGACCATTCTGATCCAAACCACCTGAGAACCGCTGACCCAGAGGATCAACACATTATAAAAAGCACCACCTGAGCTGCAGCCTCATCCATTACATCTGGCTGGTTTGAAGGGCGACTGTCCTCCCTGCACGAGGCAGAAGCCACCTACTGAACTAGATCATGTTCGGTCCATCCTGGTCGATTAGCGTCACCGCAACCAGAGCAGAATGAAGACTGCAGCAGGACCATGCTTCAGCCCTGATGCTGTCTCATGATGTCACACGGTGCAGCTCTGTGATTGGTCACAACAGCACTGAGTCATAAATACAGTCTGATCTGGGCTCAGTAGCAGGACGGAGTCACTTGTGAATGGACTGTCTTATAGAGGGACTCAACAAAGAGAAGCTCAGTGTAGCTGGAGGTGTTTACAAGGGGAGGGAGAGGGAGTAATATAAGACAGCAGGACACAAAAATCCAGTCACTCTTTTGTGGAAAGGAACATATTCTCACATCTGTGGGGTGGGGTTGTGAGTTTTGAGCCCCTGTTCGACTAAGTGTGGAGTTTACATGTTCTTTTCACAGACTTATTGACACTTTCTTTGTTCTTTTCTGTATTTTTATTTCAACCTGCACAATTTTGAAACAGAACATAACATTTTGTTCAAAGCAATGAGTTGAAACTAGTTTATCTATATTTGGTTTGTACATGGCTTCCTACAGGATTAATGACCCGGATTAATGAATCCGGAGTAATCAGTTAATAATAATTTTTCACTTTATTAAAAATAGAAAACACTAAATTCACCAGGTGAATAAATGATGAAATGTTTTGTATGAAAGCAAAGGTCTGAGCGGACGGTAAGAAAAGTGAAAGTGACTTAACTGGCCAAGTATGGTGACCCATACTCGGAATTTGTGCTCTGCTTTTTAACCCAAACCCAAGTGCGCACACACAGCAAGTGAACACACACCGTGCACACACACCCAGGGCAGTGAGCAGCCAATGCTGCGGCGCCCGAGGAGCAGTTGGGGGTCCGGTGCCTTGCTCAAGGGTCTCACCTCAGTCGTGGTATTGAAGGTGGACAATTTCTCCGCCAGACCTGAGACTCAAACCTGCAATTTTCAGGATACAAGTCCAAGTCCCTATCCATTAGGCCACGACTGCCCCCATGAATGAATCATCATCTGATTGTCACCAACAGTGAATCATGAGTTTCACTTTGACTTTTGACCCCAGATGTTTCCGTTATTACTGGTGGATTATATGACGACAACATGCCTGAGGAAACATAAATGGCACAGAAGTCTAAGTACAAAGTCTTTTGTGGTTGGCTACTTGTTTCTGTTGTTGAACTGATTGTGTGTCTACTTTCATACATGTGAAAACAACTGCTACATGTTAAGATTATGAAAACAGAAGAGCAGAGAGAAAATAGGCAGATGCTGCAGGATCCGCCAAGTGGACCGGGTCAGCTCAGTTGTACATGGTCATGTGGAGCCACTGGAACCAATCAGAGAACAGAAAATGTAAAATGACCTGCTTCAATGACTTTTCTTCATATGAATATACTTTAGTTTCATGTTTGAGAGCTTCATTAAAGACTCTGACAAACTTAGTCTTATATATTAAAGTCACTTCATTTTATAAAGGCAAAATAGAAAATCTGTCATATATCACACCTGCTGTATAGTTTTCAGGTCTCTGTTCAGTGTATGCTATACACCAGTGTTTTTGTGCAGATGTATTTCTGTGATCATACCTGTCTGTAGCTGACAGTTATGTTTCCCATTCCCACCATGTCGTATGCTTGAAATTTCTCTGCAAACAGACAAAAAATGCTTCAGACATCATTGGACTCTAATGTCTAATAATAGAACCAGCTGAGAGATGTTTACTGCATCAGGACATCTTTTGTTTGTTTCTGCAGCCTAAGTCAATGTTAGTTTGGCACAGAAGTTTAACTTTATAGATATATATATAGAGGTCGTTTATCCTCCCATCATTTTCCCATCTATAACATCTCTCTTCCTCTGTCTCGCTTCTTCTTTTCTCTGTGATGTTTGCATCATATCAGAACTGTACATACAAACCTCATTTTGGTCAAAACTGTATGTGTTGGCCTAACCAGCCCATTTTAAGCAATGTGGATTTGCACAGTTAAGTGATTTAAACATCACTGTTTCTAAGTCTCCATCCGTCATCACTGTGACAATGCAATATTTTTCCTAATCAAACCCCCTAACTCCCTCCCTTACGGATCATGCTCTCCAGCTTCATCACCAGGTACAGGAAGCCGGGGTAGCTGATGGTCATGTCAGGCTCTGTGTACCTCAGTCCAACCAGCTGCATCACCAAATCATCCACCCTGATGCCTGGAGCAGAGACAGTGTATGACTTCAGCAGCAGGAAAAGTACCAGCTTAAAAGTTGACTTGATTAGAAATAAAGAAGTGTCACTTCATAGAGGTAAATCAAACAAGTGTGATTTTTATGACTATTAAGATCTGAGAGGACAAAGTTGAAACAAAATTATTTCACAGTAAAAACTTTTAAAATAAAAGGCTTCAACTAAAGAAAAAACAGAATATTCTTCATTCACTCAGATGCCAATTGCCCTCATAAATATCTACCTGTTCTCTGCAAATTAACCAGAGCTGGAGTGAAGGTTACTGTGCTACTTCATGCAAAATATGAATCTCATTATTATTAATCAAAATCAAATGAGTTATTCATGCCCTCTGATGGTAGAGAATGTTATAACACTAATGTATGTAAACCCATTCATATCAGAACTGGGCTCTAAACCACATTAAAAAGCAGGAGAGGGAAAAGAGGTGGTTTGGCTCCCTCTGCTGGTCAATTCATTTCTGCTCTGTAAAGCCTCAATAGCTCAGTTGGAAGACAGATTTTTAGTCCAGGTTCAGTCCCTGTTCAGGCAACAGAAAAGTCGTCCATAAACTCTCAGATCCATGTGGGTCATGTTTAAAGTCTGGGGATGAACCTTCCAGGACTGAGACAAGTTTTCAGATGCAGCAATATGAACTTTACTTTGTAATGGCACCAACAAACTGTGGGATTCAGCAAGTTTATGGAAATTCACACCACACAATGTGGATTTGATAAACCTGGGTACATCTGGTTTGGTGTTTATAGACCAGGCCATCAAAAACCATTACAACAGCAACCTCTCTCACAGTGCGACCACCTCAGGGCCATTGCTGTGTGACATAATGTCTTCAGTAGAAACTCAAAAACTGGGAATGTGGGTCAGACAACTGAGTCTGTGAGACATCACTAGACAGAGGCTGGATAGCTCAGTCAGTAGATTAGTTATTAGGTTATTAGTTATAAGGAGAAGCCATGAGATAAAAAACATGTGGAGCTTTCTTGGGAAGTGAGTTGTAAAACACAAGTTAAGGATCTAAACCAAAAGACAATTAAAGCTGCATGTTTCATATTAACTGATATGTGCAGTTGGGAGGCATTTCAAGTGAAAAATAAGAAACTGTTCTGTAACAGTCCTACCTGCTGCCTTCAGAGCCGGGGCAACCTCCTGGTACTCAAGGCGTTGAGTTTTGTCCTTGTCAAACACCAGGAAGATATCCTGCAGAGAGAAAAACAACATGCAAAGTGAAAAGACCAACAACAGCATGTACTCTGCCAGGATGTCAGTGTCATGGAGGATTTCAGTTCTGTGCTGCATTTTTAGTTGGAGCTATGAAAAAGTCAAACTCATCTATAACAGCTGATGAAAATGAACCATTGAAGCTACATTCCTGCAAACACCCACTACTTTCTTAAATTCATTTTGTCTAGAAATTTGATTTGAAGTCAGCTAAGCTGATTTGGTTCAGCTCCTGCTAAAGCCTCCGTCATGGGGATAACACTGACATACCAAAACAGCCAAGCCACTAAAGGGACAGACCCCCACTGGGAATACCATGTTTTATGTCACTACAATATGAACTGTGGGTAAATCCCTCAGACAAAGTCTGCAGAAATATTAGACAGCCCTTTATGCACTTCAGGATTTGATAGTGGGGCGGCCCTAAACCCTAAAGGACATAGCAGGAACAGACTTCAACCTCCATAGGTTTGGACACTGGGATTTGGTCAGTGTTCTTTAGTGGACCAGAGTTTCATCAGTGTACAGTAACTGAATCATCACGATACAGATCTTTGTTTTGTCTGTGAGGAAGCTAAAATACAAGTCCTCTTCCTGCTGTGGCATCAGTCCTACTTCCTCTGTAACACTGCACCATCACCATCTATGGTAGTCAGGCCGAGTTGTGTTTGAGCTCAATGCCTGTGAGAGATTTCAATAGCTTGTAATTGTTTGGGGGAGCAAAATTATTATTTCCCTGCTCTGTGTGGGCCTGGGGTTATTTTCAGCAGCATCCCAGACAGGGAATATGTTCCTGTGATCCTACTAGCAGTAGTACCCAGTAGCTGCTTTGCAAAGAGATGTAATACTGATGGTGATTACATGTTAACATGAAATCACACTATTACCTGAACAGGCACTTGAACCCTGGACCCTCAGATTAAAAGTCTGATGCTCTGGTTAGCCATCCTTACTCTGGTTTTAATGCAAATATTGCTGATCTTTAGCCACACTTAGAGGAATTGTGATGATTGTCACAAGAACATGAGTGCAACAGGGGCAGTTTTATCCTGAATGACAGGACCCAGCCAAACAAGAACCCTGTAATATTGAGATGAGATCAACTTTTTTTGCGATGGGTCATCATGGTTGACAAGTGAACCACTTACCGTCCACCTCTTGATCTTGTCCCACAGACTTTGGAACTCCGGCCAGGTTAGCTGAGCAATGCCTTGATTCTGCAGAAAACACTGAGGTCAAGGAATTTTACAACAACTCTGAGCTGATACACTGCTGAGAAATGAAGACGGTGTAAAGTCATGTATTAACAGACAGCAGCAAACACTGGGAAGTTTAGTGGACTAAACAAAACCTGCTGGATTTTACAGAACAGAAGAAGAAAACCCTGCTCCCCCAGAGCAAACAAGGCAAATGTTTCCTGGTGACAGCACATGGTACAAGGCAGAACATGTTGATAGCTTCGCTAAAGCCAAAAAAACATAAAACATTAAGAGTTGAGATGAGCCAAGAAACACAATCTGGTCTGTGAGGGGAAGAAAGAAAGCGATAAGATGAGGTGCAACAGTCTAGTACAGGTATTTCCTGGTGTCTGAATATTTCTTGGAGCAGTCACCAACTTTTTTCTGTCTGTCTAATTAGAGATATGCTTCGAGCAGTGTGCCAAGACTATAACACTCAGTATGAGGGGAACCAGGAACTAGCATCAGTCAGAGAACTGAACACATGCGGATTCTGGACAGCTTTAGCTCATTTGCTAGCGCATGAGACTTTTAATCTGAGGGTCCAGGGTTCAAGTCCCTGTTAAGTTTCAGGATGACTGGTGATGTGTTAAAGCAAGAGAAATAGGCAGTGTAAGGAAAGCATCTCCCAAACCTGTTTGTTGGGTGTTTCAGTGCTGCAGTGGTTAGTACTGACTAAAAGCTGTCTAAGGACAATCAGTGAGCTGGTGAAAGGCTAACTGATGTGCAGTAGGCAACATTCATCCTTTAATAGATTCATTTTGTCTGAATCTTTGGACCCTGAAATTAAAAGCCGGAGACTTCAGGTTTCACTCAGCAGCAAAACTGCGTCTGCTGCTTTCAGGCTGTGTATTTCTGCTGTATCAGACAGCATTCAAAATGTGAATGTGCACGTGAATGTGCACATACGGGACTCACCAAGAGCCTGGATAGCTCAGTCGGTAGAGCATCAGACTTTTAATCTGAGGGTCCAGGGTTCAAGTCCCTGTTCAGGCGCTGCAGCTTTTACATAAGTAAAAATGAACAAATCTGACATTGAGTCACTTCCAGTGAGATCTATGGAACATGTTGACTGTCACAGTACAATGTGTGTGAAATAAGCACATGAAAAATCAAGCGGGTTTGCATTTGTAAAAAAATAGTCAATTATGCTTTTGTTTTGATGAATCAATAAAATACACCTCTGCGATTTTTTCTACTGATTTAAACTTTTTTTAAGATCTTTTGTACAATTCTGTTTTCCATTTAGTTTGAATCTTTGTTAAAGTTAAAGAAATGCAGAGAAACAACCAGCAGCTACATTGGTGATATAATGTCATAATGTCAGGGCTGATCAGTGCAGTGTGAGGTTTTGAGGTGTTTTTCAAGGATACATCCATGAGCACCACCAGGCTCTTGCAGTGCTCCAGTGCCAGGTTCTTCTCACTGCCAGCCAACACTGCAGACAACAAGGACAGTCACTTTGTCATGCATTCATTAACATGAAGTCCTTGTGTAACACTGATATTGATGACATGTTTTAAAAGTAACTTCACCTAGACAGTGACCTGAGATTAAAAGTCTTGCTGAGCTACCCGGGCTCTTATAAATGCAGCCTTGTTTCTGATTTTATGATATAACAGGAGCGACTAATACACTGAAAGAACATCAGGGAAGACGGCACCAAGGAATCACTAACCTCCTCCCTGTATGGCCTCAGTCAGCAGGCTGTGCAGGTGCACCGGTTTGCAAACTCCCTTCTGACAAGAAAAAGGAAACATTCACAACACAAGACATAACGGTCAGTGTGACAGCACACACACACACACACACACACACACACACACACACAGACGTTACACACATACACACAAAACAAAGGCATCGCTCCTTTTCACTTGTACCAGTTACCAGTAACTTAATGTTTAGTTTCGGCTGTGATTTCTGTAATTGTCTAATCTGTGTGTGAATAAAGGTGTTCTTTCAGCACCTGGCAGATGTTTGGATGAACAGCAGCTGTGTAGATGTAAATCTCACCTTGTTGCTGTGTTTCTCGAACAGAAGTCTGATAGATTTAGGTGAAGGAAGAGCAGTCTGGTGAGGATATGAAGGCTGCAGGAAGAAAACACAGCCTGGACTCAAAGATGGGCCTTTCATTTTTATAAACATAAACACCTCTTTTACCACTTTCCTGTCATATATTATGTTTATACTTTTTTATGTGCAACTATATAATATAGTCACTTTTTTGCAGCTGTGATTTACTCTAATATGTCTTTTGAGCATTGCATTGTGGGATAACAGCAGACCACATGGTTGCAAATCCCTGGACCATGAAACTAAAAACTGGAGATGTCCAGGTTTCATTTAGAGCGGCAAAACTGAGTCTGCTGCTTTCTGGATGTGTTGTAGCGTTTAGAATTTCCCACAGCATTAAAAATGTGCATGTGAAAGTGCACGTGTGAGCTCCTACATAAGAGCCTGGATAGCTCAGTCGGTAGAGCATCAGACTTTTAATCTGAGGGTCCAGGGTTCAAGTCCCTGTTCAGGCGATGAGTGTTTTAAGTGACTGAAAACAGACAAACCACTACAACATTCAGTCACTACTAGTCTGATCTGTAAAACATGCTGTCACAAAACCGTGGCTTTGCAGTTATCACAAAAAAATCAGATATGTTTACATTTTGTAAAAAGTATCAAATCTGCTTCTGATAAATCTATAAAATGTTTTCTAATGATTGAAGCTTTTCAAGATCTTTCTTCAGAGCTTTACAATTAGGCTTCTCTTATTCTAAGTCTCTAATTCTCCAAATGAACATACTACAACACAAAACCTGCTCAGAATGAGTGTGTGGTACAGACATGACACAGAGATGGACAGTGGATTTAACCCCTTTTAAAAGTCTGATGCTCTGCTGACTGAGCTGCCCTCTGAGGCCAACAGTCCATGTGCTCAAATGCATTTCAACTCAAAACCAAATGTTGGATGTAATGTTTTTAACGCTGTCAGTCCAGTGCACTTCATGAGACACTCAGTTTGTTCACTATTTTAAATAGTAACATGTTTCCCACCTCTTGTACTGTAGACAGGTCTTGTGTTGGTCTGGGAGCTGGTCTGGAAGAAAACACAAATCAGTATGACAGGATGTAACCCTCAAACTTCATTCTTCTTCTTTCACTCCTCTAGTGCTGAAATGTTATTATTACACTGTTACACCAACAAGATCAATCGAAGGGTGTTGGGAAGATGGCACCAGATAATGTCATTTTTACTTTATAACTTAAGTCCAGTGTATTGAAAACAATAAGAACCAACCTGTGCTGTGACAGACTGACCCATGACTCACCTGACAGCGCTGCCCTGCTCCGTCAGCACGCGGAGCAGGAATGACCCCTCCTGATTGGGCTCGGCGGTGGACGGGATGATGATGTAATGACCTGCTGGGAGCGAGCCGCGAAGAACAACCTCCCGGTGTGACGTGTACTGGGGGCTGCAGAGGACTGGCTGGAGTGCTCTCAGGTCTTCGGGCGACAGGTACGTGTTCTTAGGATGGGCCTGGAGAGGGAGGATATACTTTTAATTTATACATTTACATTTATTTAATATTTTTCAAGTTCTCATCCCCACCATGGTCTCAACCAAACTGCGCTCTCCAAGCTCTTATCAAGCCCCCAACCCCCTTATTAGTAATGAAACTGATCATTGAATTAATTCATAATTTACATATTTACATCATGTGCGTCACAGTGTGTGTGTGTGTGTGTGTGTTTACCGGGTATACATGAAGGGCCATGGAAAAGTTTATGCCGCTACGTCGCTGTTGTTTCTGCATAAGAGCCAGAACGAAGGAGCATGCACTCTGAGGGTCCACTTTGCTGCTTTTCACCTCCGACAGCACAAAGTAGAACTGTGGGTTCTGCCAGAACCAACCTATACACACACACACACATGAACATGAACTACTTCTGTCCTTTACCGACAGCTGGTCAGCACTGACAATTTAGATACCTTCTCCATCCATCATCTATACCCTCTTAGTCCTAACCAGGGTCACAGGGATCAGCTGGAGCCTATCCCAGCTCTCTTTGGGTGAAAGGCAGGGGTACACCCTGGACAGGTCACCAGTCCATCACAGGGCCACATAGAGACAAACAACCTCACACACTCACACTCACTCCTATGGGCAATTTAGAGTCACCAATCAACCTGACATACATGTTTTTGGACTGTGGGAGGAAACCAGAGTACCTGGAGAAAACCCACACAAGGACAGGGAGAACATGCAAACTCCACACAGAAAGGCCCTTGATGGGTTTCAAACCAGGAATCCTCTTGCTGTGAGGCAACAGTGTTAACCACTAAGTCACCGTGCTGCCCCTTAAATACCTTTTCAATGCACTGACTTTAAATATATTTCATAGCCTCATCCTACAGAGGGCAGATGGCTTTTTTACATTTTTTGGGTGAAAGGTTCCATATGTGGACAATCATCTGTTTACAGCATCTTCTGTGTGTGTTTGTGTTTTGTCAGATCTGATCGCAAAGTTTGCATCTGCTAATTTTACCAAAAAATACTGGAACATTTTATTTCTACCTTTATTCTCTGAAATCAATGTCACACCTGTGTGGGTGAATATCAAACCGATTTCAGTTTTATTACACAGTAAAATTATGTTGCAAATAAAATGATTTTGTCAGACCCGAATATGAATTTAATGAACCTGTCAGTGCTGATAAAACTCAGCTCTTTGAGGTGTTATCTGAAACCACAGCACCAACTTCAGTCTCTATCATCAATAGTCATTATAAAAAGCCAAAACTGCCAAATTGCTAGAAGTTGGACTTTGTTCATTTTGATGTCGTGACTCACTCTCATCCATGTTGAGCTACATTAATACACCTTTGCCTGAGGAACATAATTACAGCTATTAAAGTTAATGCAGAGAAAACTCCACAGACAGACTGGTGGTGAGCTGCAGTGATGACATGTCCTGTGGCACCTCTTTGACAGTCTTATTAAAAACAGTACAAACATGTCTCAACTTGGTCTGACAAAAGATCCTATTGCAGAACAGATCACTAACATGGTACGAACAGTTCCAGAGCGAGGAGGGCATGAAAAAAAGAGGAAGGTTATTTCTGACTACAATAAATTAAGACTTCACAAAATAAAAGCTTGTGTGCAAATAATAGCTAGGGCTGCAGAAAAGGACAGGCTAAGGACAAGAAAAGCAGAACTACCTGCACTATCCTGGCTCACACTAAAGGCAGTGACACATGACTGAATAAATAAATTACTGTGCTGGGGTTAGCTAAGATGCTCATTTTCACCCATAACCTAAAGAACATATAACACTTCTTTCATAATAGCCACTCTCTCCAAACTGCTGTTGTTTTTAACAGACTGCTCTCACTGTGACTATCAATGTGATGATCAAGCCTGATAAATGTGATGATACAGACCTGACCTGGTTCTCTCTTCACCTGCAGAATGACAAGACCACAGGACAACAAACACACAAAGCTTTTTTCTTCATGTACCATCATGTTCCTTACCTCCTTGGGAAGATCCTCCCGCTGTGATGCTCGGCACCCAGTTCCCATGATGCATCACACAGTGCCACGGCTGCACGTTGGCACCCTGTTTGCTGAGACCCTCCGTCAGGTGACATACCTCCATTATCTCAAACTGCTGTCGGAAATCTGACACCGACATCCTGGTGGAGCGAGAAACAGCTGAGGTGACTAACGGGCTGGTCTCCCAACCTCGGTGGCCACAGTTCATACTGAAATCTTTTTCATTTAGTTCCTTATATTTAGATGCTTTATGTTTCAGGACTGATATCCTGCGAGCAGCAAAGCAGCAGCTGTCTGTCACAGTCACACTGTCTGCTCGCAAACCTCTTTGCCAAATGAGATTCTAAAGCATGTGTGTGAGAAAAAGTCACGTTATGGATTAGCTGACTTGTTTTCTTTGGCAGGACTCGCACGTCAGGGTGTTTTGTTTCAGGTCTTTTGTTCTGCAGAAGGTGAGCAGTCATGTCAGCAGTGATGTATGGCACAGAAAGATGCCACAAACTCACCAGAACTCCCCGTCGTCCCGGCTCACTCGGCCCAGTCTTTTCTGCTCCTCCACGCTCACCGCGTTCCACTCTGGACTGCAAACACAAAGAGGCAAAAACAGGAAGGCAAATATAAAAATATAGCAGATATAAATGTGTGAAATAACCTTTCCTAAGTTTCCCACTCCCTCTAATGAAAGCAGCCAATATTTCTGTCTTCCCAGAAGCTCATATTCCTCAAAGCCTGTAAATACAGACCCCTGGAGGAATCAAAATACACAACCAGGAAAACTGCCTCAGTGTTATTTTTGCATCTGCCACAGTTGTTTTTTAAACTCTAATTTCTTCTTCTAACAGAGAAATATAAACTCAACGTGAGCAAGCCTGATAAACACAGGTGCACATGCATATATACACACACACACACACACACACACACACACACACACACACATACACACACCCACACAAACGTGCCACTTCAGACAGTATTCTCTTCATCCTGCAGGCTGACTGCAGGTTTTCTTCATTACAACACGTTCTGAAAGTGAAAGTTACTTGTGTAGCCAAGTATGGTGACCCATACTCAGAATTTGTGCTCCCAAAGTGCACACACACAGCAGTGAACACACACCATGAACACACACACCCGGAGCAGTGGGCAGCCATCGCTGTGGCGCCCGGGGAGCAACTGGGGGTCCGGTGCCTTGCTCAAGGGTCTCACCTCAGTCATGGCACTGAAGGTGGACAGAGCGCTGGCTATTCGCTCCTGCCGGACTTTTCGGGTTACAAGTCCGACTCCGTATATATTAGGCCACGACTGCCCCGAGGTAAGGTTCAGCCAACATCAAACAAGTTAAAGTTATAAAACCAGTTGAAACCAGGCTAATTTGCTTCATGCAGGTTTATACCAACCCGTTCAAGTCACTCCAGGGCCCGTGCCACTCTGTGTTGCCCCAGGGGTTTAGGATTCGCACCAAATCCTCCGTGCCATATGTCGTCTTCACCTGGCAGAGGAGAGAACAAAGGACTGAAAAAAACGCAGTGAGATGAAGAAGCCATGATGAATCTGCACAAATCTCTGGTTAGTATTTGTGGCCTCAGAGGAAACAGTTTCCTTGTATGGGAGTGTTTTTTTTTTTTGGCCTCTCAAAATTCAAATGGAAACTCAATACACATTTCAGTTTGAATTATTCAGATTAAAACTTTAAATGGAAACCTAATCCATTGCATTTCATATTGCCATGGTTTCTGGTCTCTTTATTAAACAGTGCCCCAATCGACTGCACTTTCATTACATTGGCAAAAGCAAACTGTCAAGTCATCTCATCAAGGCAGGTTCTCACTTGCACAGGGTGTCCCACCCCCACTCTTCCTCCGATTGGCTAACTCTAACCAAAGCCTAAACCGACCTAATGAATGAAGACACCAGCCTTACCTTCTCTAGTGCAGTCAGAGAGTAGGCATGTCTGAACATGATCCCCAGCTCATTCCTCTTCTCCAGGGGACCCTGAACGATAATAAAGCATCCACACACACTCATGTCAAAAGGTAAAAGGCAAACGTTATGACTTATCAAACGATAATAAACCTTAAATGAACTCTGTGATTCCTAGCACATCCAGGGATCTAAACTAGATCTTACAGGCCTGTTTCTCTCCACCTCACCGCATTCCTACCATCCTCGCTGTACCTGGCAGTTGGCGCAGTTGATAAGAGCTCCTTTAGCCAGCAGGTATCTGAGGAAGGCCGGCAGGTCTTTGGGTAACATGGAGATGGTCAGAACCTCTGTCACCCCGCCGGTTATATCAACCATGGCCTCATGAGGGAAGCCCATGTCCAGCGCTCTGTAGCCACCTTTCAACCTGTGACAAAACACACAACAAAGAGTCCAGGTGATCGACAGGTCAATAACTGGACAATAACTCGGCTGCTCCCTTCAGTGGTCGCCACAGCGAATCATCTGCCTCCATTTAACCCTATCCTCTGTATCCTCCTCACCCACACCAACTATCCTCATGTCCTCCTTCACTACATCCAAGAACCTCCTCTTTGGTCTTCCTCTAGGCCTCCTTCCTGGCAGCTCTAACCTCAGCATCCTTTTACCAATGTATCACTGTCCCTCCTCTGAACGTGTCCAAACCATCTCAATCTGGCTTCCCTGGCTTTTTCTCCAAAACATCTAACATGAGCTGTCCCTCTGATGTCCTCATTCCTGATCCTATCCATCCTCGTCACTCCCAGAGAGAACCTCAACATCTTCAGCTCTGCTACCTCCAGCTCTGCCTCCTGTCTTTTTCTCAGTGCCACTGTCTCTAAACCAGACAACATTGCTGGTCTCACCACTGTCTTGTCCCCCTTTCCTTTCATTCTTGCTGACACTCTTTTGTCACACATCACACCTGACACTTTCCTCCACCCGTTCCAACCTGCTTGCACACGTCTCTTCACTTCTTTTCCACACTCTCCGTTGCTCTGGACTGTTGACCCTAGGTACTTAAAATCCTCCACCTTCTTCACCTCTACTCCCTGTAACCTCACGTTCTACTTGAGTCCCTCTCATTTACACACATGTTTTACTGCGGCTAACCTTCATTCCTCTCCTTTCCAGAGCAAACCTCCACCTCTCTAGATTTTCCTCCACCTCCAAATATTGCATCTGTGGTTCTCTTTCTTGGCATGAAACCATACTGCTGCTCACAAATGCTCACTTCTGACCTCAGCCTAGCCTCCACTACACTTTCCCATAACACCTTCAACTTCCAGCTTCAGACTCATCACCCTATCTGACACTCTCTTCACCTCCAGAACATTCCTAGCAAAATCCTCCTTCAGGATAACTCCTACTCCATTCCTCTTTCCATCCACACCATGATAAAACAGCTTGAACCCTGCTCCTAATCTATAGGCCTTGCTACCTTTCCACCTGGTCTCCTGAACACACAAGATATCCACCTTTCTTCCCTCCATCATATCACATAACCACTGAGGTTGCAATGATCAATGGGCTGACAGGGACTCACTTGGCGTAGGCTTTCTCCAGCAGGCAGCTCCAGAACTCATTTTTTTCTGGAGAGCTGAGGTAGATGAGATTGTTGTCCACAGTCGGCAAGTAGTCGTCTATTGTCACCTCTTCCCACTGACCGTACTGCCAGAACTGCAGGGAGAGAAGGGCAGTGATGCTTTTGTCTTCAAAAGGAGGCCATAAAAAGTTTTTCATCCTTGTCAGTTTCATTCACTTCCCAAAATCTTCCATTATAGATAAATGGCTTCTATTTGCTGTTGTCCTTCATTATTGTAAATTTGATGTTTGTACAGGATCAGGAATTCATAGCTGCAGTTCCAATCAGACTGCCTGGAGAAGACTGAGGAAACTGCCACATGCATGCCTGAGGTATTTACCCTGAAGACGAAGCTACCATTGTATCCTTCCCGGAAGCTCTGTCCTAGAGGGACGACCTTGTTGAGCAGGGACTGATTCATGGACAGAGACGCAATAGCAGAGAGAAGCCAGCAGTCACCTGGGAAAAGATGTGAGAGTTAGCTCAGGTCAGATCAGGAAGGTGCATCTGTAAAAGTCCATGTTTCAGTAGGCAGCCATTTATCACAGCGCTGCTGCATCCTCTTTAGCCCTCAGTTTCCCATAATCCTTTATACCACCTTATCCTTAATACCACAGGACATTAGCTTTAAGAGGCATTTGTCTTCAGATAGAAAACTGATCATTCACCTGATGGCTTAGGCTCTTTGGAACTAATTTACCACAAGATGCTGATGGTGAAACTTTCATAGAAAACAAGATCAATGCTTTACAAGCACACTTGTTACACAGCAGTATTAAAACACTGAACCTGATGAAGTTACTTCAGGTTTAAAGTCCACATTTTGTACAGAACATAAAGATAAACATATGAAATGCAACAGGTGGTCTGTCCAGAGGATGACCAGGCAAGTCCAGGTCAGATTGATTGCTCTGCTGTAATGTCTGCTCTACACAGCATACAAACTGAACACTCAACAGTCTTGCCGAAACATGTCCTTTGTCTTTTGTGGACTCATCTTATCTGAGACAACTGCATTACATGTCAGAAGCCGTCTACTCACTGAGTTTTCCCTGGCAGATGTCCAGACGTGTAGCTCCATTGACTATGAACTGAGGAGACGGACAGAGTTCCTAGAAACGTGGGATGATAAGAGGAAAAGGGGAGGAGGAGGATGAAGACATGAGAGAGCAAGTGGAGAGGGAAAGAGTCATACGGCTGATAAAATAAAATGGAATTAGTGTGTCTGAAAGCACCATGCCAAAGGGAGTGACTGCTATTATTAAAAGCAAACCATGAGATGAATATGACTTAAACATGGCACAACATCTGTTCTTCTGAAGGATATATGGACAGAAAGATTTATTATTACTTTCATCTCTTTGTGTATTTTGTTGTGGGTACACAGTAAATATGTGGTAATCCCTAGTTGTGTACTATAATAGGCAGAATAGATGAAGCAGGACTTTCCTGTAAAACCTGGCAGTAATCTGATACATCACTGTGATACAGTTACTACATTCTACATTTTATCAGCTCTGTGATGATATGTGATTCTGCAGAGACATGTTGTGCCTATAATTAAAATGATGTTTAAAATAACTGATCATGCTGCAAACAATAAGCTCCAAAGTTTGTTCAGTCACACCCTCTTTGGAATTTACTTTGTTCCTTTAGCACAGAAAGAAGTCGTCTAATATTTCATTATGCAAGCAGTGAGCTACAAGTGATACTTGCCATACTGCGTGTATACACTATGTACTGTGTGTGTCTGTGTGTAGATGTGTGAGAGAAAGTCACTGTCCCAGCTACTAAAATAAAAGCCACAGAGAAAGACCAAGTTTCTGTCCACTGCTTATCTCCTTTCACATCTACCACACGTTTGTCAGTGCAAAACCACACAGGAGGACACACAGACACCAGGAACCTGAAAACAAGCACCACCCTGCGAGTCAACACAGACCTGGACGCTCTTCACACATTATTGGCCCAGGCTGTTTTCTGACAGAGCATCCTTCACTTCTGTTTACACTCAGTCCATAAAACAACAGACTGCTTTTAAAGGCAGTGTTTGATTCTGTGTAAAACGTGTCTTAACAAACATATAAGGATCTGCTGCTGCATTATCAAACATCTTCTCCTTCAACAACGTGCCAAAATGATGAAGATCAGCTCACTACACTTTTCCATGTAGTTTTGATTTCAGTTCAGCAGAAGACGCTGACTGTGTTTTATCAGACAAATGATGTAGCTTCCAGATAACTGGACCTTAGACAGAGTCAGGTGAGTCTTATCTGTCTGCATTTGAGCCTTATTTATTGTTTTATACAAATATACTGTGGATAAGGAGACTAAAGATTTCATTATTGTTTGGATTATTTTAAGTTATTAAGTTCTGACATTCCCTTTAAGTCTCACTAACAACATGTAATACTACAATCCTACTACATCTTCTTCTCTGCAGGTGTGACTCCACTGTTTCATTTTAGTGCAACCATCCACTTCTGTGTACTTATGAGTTTCAGAGGATAATACTCTAATTATTCTGGCTAAACTAAATAAACTCTATATGTATATATTTATCCACATTTTTACACAATGTTATAATATCTAATTATCTTAAAGCCTGTACTGTTAAGGTACTTTAATTTCTCATGACGTATTCTATAGGTTTTACATGTACTCTGAACTGTAACACTACCTGTCTTATAAATGTAGTACAGTGAAAAGTACAATATGATTCTATAAATGCAGTGGAGTACAAACCAACATGAAGTGGAAATATTTGAGTACATGTGTGTTAACACAGTAAAGTATAATAGTTGTGTTAATGTACAGTGTAGTAGTTATAGTTAGTTAGTTACTGAATATAGATTTTAAGCTGCTGAGAAGGTTTGTTTAAAATACTCCCAGTCGGTGCCGCTGGGACAAGTTTGCAGTTCAGAGCAAAGTTTTTAAAGTTGTATTTAAATGTTAAAGCTTGTAACTGCAGGTGTTGCATTCAGGTGTGTTTGGAGTAAAACACTTTAAAACCTCTACTGGGTTTGTTATAATCACTTATGTGATATCTTACCCCACACACTGTCTACTGAACTTCCTGTGACTTATTTCCGTAAGATAGGAAAATGTAATAAATACAAAATATGCAGCAGAAACTTTCTTTTTGATTGGGTGTGATATTTAAAGTAATGTGATGTAGGGACTGCAGGGTGTAACAAACAAACGCAAAGTGTGGCCCAGCTCAGCAGTACAGATGTGAAGATGAACTCCACCTGAACCGGGAAGTCACATGTTTACACCTTAACACCATGTAGGACCTAATTAGTTTGAATTAAAGAGAGTTTTCACTGAGCTGTGGACTGTTGCACCACCGCATATTTACCTTTGGGCGCTTCCATCTCACCCCGGACTGCATCTCCAGTTCCCCCACGGGGAACTGATAATCCACGAACAGTCCCTCCCGGTCCAGCGTCAACACCGCGCCGCTGTCCGGGAACGTGTCCCGGTTCACGGCATCCGCCAGCCAGCGGCGGGACTGAGAGCCCAGGAGCTCGTCCGAGCACACGGACTCCACATCGTCCTCCAGCGGAGGGAGCGAGCTTTCCGACGACACACTGGCGGACTTCAACATGCTGCAGCTGTTGCACCTCCTGTGTTTCCGACCCATGAGTCTGTCTGTCTGCTCTCACTGCAGCAGGTAATAAATACACAGAAGCCCCGCCCTCTGGCAAAGGCCCCCAGGTAAATGCTCACCTGGACGGAAGGTGTGGGTGGTTGGTGCTGCTGGGTAGCTGACGTTAACTACCTTATATACTTCTAATTTGAAGTACTTTATATACTGCTGGGTAGCTGACGTTAACTACCTTATATACTTCTAATTTGAAGTACTTTATATACCGCTGGGTAGCTGACGTTAACTACCTTATATACTTCTAATTTGAAGTACTTTATATACCGCTGGGTAGCTGACGTTAACTACCTTATATACTTCTAATTTGAAGTACTTTATATACCGCCGGGTAGCTGACGTTAACTACCTTATATACTTCTAATTTGAAGTACTTTATATACCGCCGGGTAGCTGACGTTAACTACCTTATATACTTCTAATTTGAAGTACTTTATATACCGCCGGGTAGCTGACGTTAACTACCTTATATACTTCTAATTTGAAGTACTTTATATACCGCCGGGTAGCTGACGTTAACTACCTTATATACTTCTAATTTGAAGTACTTTATATACCGCCGGGTAGCTGACGTTAACTACCTTATATACTTCTAATTTGAAGTACTTTATATACCGCCGGGTAGCTGACGTTAACTACCTTATATACTTCTAATTTGAAGTACTTTATATACCGCTGGGTAGCTGACGGTAACTACCTTATATACTTCTAATTTGAAGTACTTTATATACCGCTGGGTAGCTGACGTTAACTACCTTATATACTTCTAATTTGAAGTACTTTATATACCGCTGGGTAGCTGACGGTAACTACCTTATATACTTCTAATTTGAAGTACTTTATATACCGCTGGGTAGCTGACGTTAACTACCTTATATACTTCTAATTTGAAGTACTTTATATACCGCTGGGTAGCTGACGTTAACTACCTTATATACTTCTAATTTGAAGTACTTTATATACCGCTGGGTAGCTGACGTTAACTACCTTATATACTTCTAATTTGAAGTACTTTATATACCGCTGGGTAGCTGACGTTAACTACCTTATATACTTCTAATTTGAAGTACTTTATATACCGCTGGGTAGCTGACGTTAACTACCTCATATACTTCTAATTTGAAGTACTTTATATACCGCTGGGTACCTGACGTTAACTACCTCATGTACTTCTAATTTGAAGTACTTTATATACCGCTGGGTACCTGACGTTAACTACCTCATGTACTTCTAATTTGAAGTACTTTATATACCGCTGGGTAGCTGACGTTAACTATACTTCTAATTTGAAGTACTTTATATACCACTGGGTAGCTGACGTTAACTACCTTATATACTTCTAATTTGAAGTACTTTATATACCGCTGGGTAGCTGACGTTAACTACCTTATATACTTCTAATTTGAAGTACTTTATATACTGCTGGGTAGCTGACGTTAACTACCTTATGTACTTCTAATTTGAAGTACTTTATATACTGCTGGGTAGCTGACGTTAACTACCTTATGTACTTCTAATTTGAAGTACTTTATATACTGCTGGGTAGCTGACGTTAACTACCTTATGTACTTCTAATTTGAAGTACTTTATATACTGCTGGGTAGCTGACGTTAACTATACTTCTAATTTGAAGTACTTTATATACCGCTGGGTAGCTGACGTTAACTACCTTATATACTTCTAATTTGAAGTACTTTATATACCGCTGGGTAGCTGACGTTAACTACCTTATATACTTCTAATTTGAAGTACTTTATATACCGCTGGGTAGCTGACGTTAACTACCTTATATACTTCTAATTTGAAGTACTTTATATACCGCTGGGTAGCTGACGTTAACTACCTTATATACTTCTAATTTGAAGTACTTTATATACTGCTGGGTAGCTGACGGTAACTACCTTATATACTTCTAATTTGAAGTACTTTATATACCGCTGTTTAGCTGACGTTAACTACCTTATATACTTCTAATTTGAAGTACTTTATATACCGCTGGGTAGCTGACGTTAACTACCTTATATACTTCTAATTTGAAGTACTTTATATACCGCTGGGTAGCTGACGTTAACTACCTTATATACTTCTAATTTGAAGTACTTTATATACCGCTGGGTAGCTGACGTTAACTACCTTATATACTTCTAATTTGAAGTACTTTATATATTGCTGGGTATCTTGGGAATTTCCCACCAGGGATCAATAAAGTTTAATGATCAGTCTGTATTTTGTTTCATCCATCTGATTCTGAAAGGAACTAAAGTTATCAGATAAATGTAGAGCAGGAAAAAGTCCAAGGTTTGGCTCTGACATGTAGTGAAGTCCAACATGAGTAAATGTACTTTATTTTTCAACTGTCTATATAAATACAAAGATCTGTGGTGGATATGATCACAGATGAAACTGACTCCTCTACCATGTTTGGTGTCATAGGCAATGATTCATATCCAAGGTCATTACTGAGACTATATTTGGTCTATATTACTTTCAGGATAATTAAGTAAAGCATATGTAATATTGCATGATATTACCATCTTTATTTATTACTCAAAAGAAACCTTAGTATCATGGTTTGGATCATATTGAGAAAGATGGTTATAACATGGCTACTCTCACATACACGGTCACAGCAGTATCCAGGTGTCTGATCTTCTTTGTGCAGCTGTCTTCACTTTATCTCAGCCTCAGTCTCAAATAATGTTCAGAAACCTGGACACATTTTCATGTCAGTCCACCAGGGTTATGAAAGCAGCCTAAGATACTTCCACATAACCAGGATACTAGTGTGGATATGAACACACTCATTATTATTCCCTCCTGGTAATAACATCTGAAAATGTAATAATTGTGCTTACACGTGGTCTAAATCCTGCCTGAAGGGCTCAGAGTGCCCTGAGGACTTGAACAGACTCTAATACATCATGGTTTCTATCTGTGTTTGTAGGTGTGAAGAGACTTGTCATTTACAGTAAGCAAAACAACACAACTGAATCAACAGCCTGCTGTGCAGCTATTACTAATCCTACAGAGCAGGTGAAACACGACCCGGTCCACTTTACATCATGACACACTCGACATGCAGGAACAAGTGGCTAAAGAAAAGCCTTAAGCGTGGCTGTCCTTAATCATGCTAACTTTACTTTGCCTAATAACAGCCCACACCCTGACACCCACGAGATACATAATGAAGTCATATAATTTCTGGGAAGAACCTGCAAACATTTCCTCTACAACACAACTCTTTCCAGTAATGAAGCAACAAGAGTTTCAGCTGGGACAGCAGCTGGAGAAGCAACACACACACAGGCTGTAACTGATAAATTACTTTATTGTGAAAAAAATGAATTTGAAAAATGACCGGTTGACTGTCACGGCTGGTGTGTGTGTGTGCGTTGCATCACTGAGACGTAGCCATGATGCTGGAGACACCTGTGAAAAGAAAAGCAGAAAATGGAAAAGAGACAGAAGAGAAAACAGAAAGATTAGAAATGTTTGATGAACCATGAGACACCTGTCATCCTGTACGAGCCCAACTGAATTCAATCCTGGAGACTGTTTAGATCTCATAAACCCATGTCTTCAATTCCACTCTGGCTATTTCCTTTCAGTGAAAAGCACACAACTTGTAGAACCAACAATAAGTCAGTGTGTGTCCAACTCAGGCCCGAATCTTCTCACACAGATTATAAAAAACACAACTAGTCCTGGTGGTGATGAACTGCAGCATGAGGTGGCACAGTTCACTCTGTGGATCAGTCACTTTGACACACTAGTTTTTAATCAAACTCACTCTCAAAGTCGATCTTCTCCACGATGTTCTTGGGCTTGATGCTCTCTTCCTGGTTGTAGATGAAGATCTGTCCGTCCTCGTCCTCCGTCCAGCCGTACTTATTCATCCACACCTTCACCTGCGTGTCTGCAGCAACAGGGTGACAGGATCAGCAAAGACTCACTGTGTGAGGATGAAACCTGATCGATGGAGCTTTAAAGTGAAATCACCTCTTTTCTGAAGAGGGAACATGTTTGTTTCATGTTTCTATCACTGTTTTCAAGAACATCCACACTCACTAAACGTGACCAACACAGTGATTGCAGCAAAATACTGAAGATGGGGTTAACTGGGTTTTCTGACTGCTTTGTGTTTCCCACCCTGGGTCACGGATCTTACCCAGCGGGTCTCCCAGCATCTCAGCCAGCAGCCGGCGCTCAATGGTCTGGTAGGTTATTCCCACCACGTGGCAGATGACTGAGGAGGAAATTGAATAAACCAATAAATCCTGCTGTCAGATAATGGTTAAGTCTTGATAATATTTAAAGAAGACTTATTTAAACCGTATAACATTCATCTATACACGTTTACTTCCTACACCCAGTTCATTGAAGTCAGCTGCTTGTGTTTCCTGTAAGGACCTAACACTGAGCTGAGTCAGAAGATGATACTCACACTTGCGAACAGAGTCCTCGAAACCAGTAATACCATCAATGAGCTCTCGGTTCTCTTCAAGACTCGTCTGTGAGGGAGAAAAAGAAAAAGACATGATTCACCACTACCACACAAACAAACTGCTTCACCAACTGGGAAATAGAACAATAGCAGTAGGTGACAAAATTAGGGTACAGATGTTGCAATAAATGTAGAAATAAATGATGCCCTGGGCTGATCAGCAGGAATTACATTTAATAGATTAGTCATCGATATAAAATAATTGATGCTGCAGTACAGAAACAGCCTGTGTGGGTAAATATCAGAGTTTGTTACATTTCAGTGGTATAAAACATTAACATTAAACATTAAAAGGAGTTGTGTAAATGTAGAAACATAGTGCTTCCATTTAGTAACAGCACCAAGTTTCACCTTAAAATCCATCAAACCAACACCAGTTAACAAACACACATACACTCTCTCTCTCACTCACTCACTCTCTCTCTCTCTCTCTCTCTCACACACACACACACACACACACAGGCGACTTGTCCTTCCACATGGGGATCATAGACTGGTTTCCACCATGTACATCACCAAATTTTAGATGACGACTTGGCTTAATCCAGGGGTGGGCAATTTTAGTCCAATGTCCTGATTGTTTTCCAACTATCCCTGCCCAACTCAGTGCTGATTACCTGGGTCAGCTGTCTTCAGCCAATCGAAAGGATAGTTGGAAAACAATCAGGGCAGTGGACTAGAATTGCCCACGCCTGGCTTGAGGTCAGATAAAGGTTAGGGTTAAGCACATAGTGGTTATTGTTAGTCTCTTGTAAGTCAAAGTAAAGTGCCCTGAACTGATAGAAACATGACTGTGTGTGTGGCGCACCCAGAAGCTCTGGAAGTGACACGTCTCCAGCAGGTTCCCCAGGTAGAGGATCTGTCTGATGGGGCGCTCCTCTTGCTGCGACACTGTAGTCAAGGAAACATCCCCCCAACCCCAAGACAGAACCCCCAACCTCACCACTGAATACATGCAGTCATACTGGTTTATTTACATATCACATGTTCTACAGAAGTGGGTAATGAGATGTTAATTACATCTGTGTTTACAGCATATTCTTTCAATAAAATAGCAAAACTCGTGATATTGGATGAAACTGCACCAAAAGGATACGTGTGTCTGGTCAATCATGCACTTGCAGAGAGTGAAGTCGGTGTGTGGCAGGTTGGTGAGTGCCTTCAGTAGAATCTGTGACGTCACTTGGGTCTGGAAGTAGGCTGGGTTAAACTGGTACCTGCACAGCCCAGTATGTCAGGGTTAGAGCTTTCATTGCAAACACTGCAGATCACTGACATATCATCTTCAGCTGTGTCTTTTAATAAGGTAAAGTGGAAACTAAATGTTCCTACAACTTGACTTTTTAAATATTTGCTCGTCAGTAAGTAAATAACACTCTGACTGAAAAAGTGTAGTAAACTATGTATTCCCTGAACCAACAGGATGGTTCACTCACCAGCCTGGTTCCTGTGGCAGTCAACAGATCATTTTAAACCTTTCCTGTATCAGCTAATATCGTCTGTCTACATCTGAACATGCACAGTGACAGTGTAACTCACAGCTTCAGGACAGCAAGGTTGGCCTCCAGGTCGTAGGCATTTTCTCTAGCTTGTGTCTCTACATAGCGCTCCAGCGTTGCAAGGTTTTCTGGGTTGTACCTGAGAGGGAAGACAGGATCATTAGCTATGAAGGTGTAAAAGAGTCAAGTGTTTATCTGCTACAGCTACAACGATTCTTCACTGTGCCTGAGAAACTTTCAGTTGTATAATTAAGTTTGGATTAAACGGTAAAGACACATGCATATGTGTACAGACAGGCATAATCATAATAGTCAAGTAAATAATTTTGCCTTGATCATGTTATTTAGTAGTAATGTGCTAATACAGTGTTAATGCTGCATGTATTGTTTTTCTGCAAGACTCAAATACTCTTCCTTGCCATAAACAATTTTTTTTTTATACAAGTTTCTCATGTGATCTCATATCTGTGCCCATGATGTTCCACTGAAGTCCAACAACTTATTTTAGCAGCTTGTAAAGAAGTTACTGCTTAGTTGCTGCCTGTTCTGACCATGAACACTGGGTCTTTATTACTGTGGCTTAGAAAGCGCGAGGTTACAGCACCATGGTGTGCATACTGTCAAACAACCTTAGCTGACTTAGCTGCACACTTGGCAGGGAACGAGCCACTGTAACTGATGCACTTTAGTATTTTAGTATAAGTACTATGAAGTAGCAACAGCATGCAGTGTTATAAAGCACTGAGATTATTCTTCTTCATTAACAAATGAAAGAAAACTCAGTTGTACGTTTACAACAGACATAAAGGTAACTGTGACTGTAGCTTTATGATGGAATTAGACATATTGGCTGTGGAGTTAGACAGAAAACTGATTGACACAATTTGAATCCAGACATTGGGCAAACCTTCAATAACCAGAAATCTGTAAACAGAATATACATTTTCTATTCAAAGAAAACAACCAGGTTCAGGTGAGAAAGTGATTCAAAATGACACTACCTGGCTGCATTACTCATTTTCAATCTGAATAATGTTATAAATCAATATTAATAAATTCATACAGCTGACTAGATTATATAGTCTGTGATTAGATGTCAAGTTTGCTATTTGGTTGACAACACAAAGAAGGAGAGAGGAGGACGGTGATGGAGACAAGGGGAGAGAACAGGGTTTAGTCCCCTGGACATGACGCCCTTGTATAAGGCCACAATCTCTTTGGGGACTTTATTTATCATGTTCAGACTTGCTTCAGTCTGGTTGAGTCGATTAATCGCACAGAAAGCCTCCACATTGATCATTAGCATTAGCAAACAGGCTAAGCTAGCCTTAGCTCGTTGCCGCTCGGCCCGAGGATCATCCGTTACCTGTCGATTCCTCGCAAGAGCTTCGCCACATTCGCCCTCATCTGCTCGAAAGTCGACGACATTTGGTCCTGACTTCACAGAAAGCTTTCGGGTGAAAAACCAAATTAACTCCACACGTGGGCCCCAGAGCTGAAAAGACCCGGGGAGAAGGAAGAGAGAGGTCGGAACGGAAAGAACGACGCACAGACGGACCGGAAAGGGAACAGACCGTCTGTGTCCTATAGTTTACCAGGTCTGGCATTTATAACAAACAAACTCCTGGAAAATCGGATGTAGATTCAATGTGTTATGATTCATTTAATTGTGGACAGACCTCTTGCCTTCATACAAACAGACAGTGGCGCAATAACGTTCATTTATGGCCATAATGTAGAAGCTCTTTAGCGCTAATGCTAACACAGCTACCTGATACATTGCAGCGGTTGACTTGAATGTATTTACATATTTATTATTTAATTTATTACAATTTATTACCATTAATATTAATCCGATTTGATCGCATCACTTTTGCCACTGTATTTGGAAAGTACGTATACCGGAAGTTCTGCTTATTTATTACTACCTACGGTTCCTCTCTGTGACCACCGGGGGGCAGTCACCGCTCTGATTATTGTCTCACCCTCACATTCGCATTTTTATTATAAAGTTTCTCCCCTTGGAGAAATAATTACTCATCAACGAGGTCATCGGTTTTTTAACAGTAGAACACAGAAGCAAAACAAGCTGAGTGTACGTCTTCATGTTATTTTCACTGCTTGTCAGAAATAAATCAGACTGACTTGTGAAAGTCACCTAAATCGACACTTTTAAGATGTGACATTCAGTCTTGCTGTTCTGGGGGTGACAGCCGCATTAATCACCACTGGGACAAACCTAGTTCACTGCTAGAAAATCAACAGGTCATCATGATTTAGGGGAAATGCGAGAAACCACGACACACATTTTCACAATTATAAGAACTTTGTTGTTTGTGCTGACTCTGTAAAGCTTGTGGCAACACAAAGCTGAAACTGATCTGAAAATAAAGCTAATCAATGCTGCAGAGCAGGAGGAGCTTATTAAAAAGATGGCAAAGCTCTTCGGCTCAACATGTATTGCATCTGAAATATCTTTAAGAAATGGGACGGGAGGGGAGTAAAGACCAAGGACACTTTCAGCTGGGCAGAAAGTCAACATAGGTGTATTCACCTCATGACAGGTCCTGAGCTGCCATGTATTTTAGCTCATTTAGTTCATGATGTTCTGGGTGTTTCAGAGGGAGAAAGGCGTCCAACTTCTGCCTTAAAGCACCATTTTAACTTCTTCTATTTGAAAGCTAAACAACATTGTTAACGTCAGTTGTTTGCCCAGGGGTGGCCAAACATTTGCAAACAACAGTAGGTTTTTATGCTGTGAAGCACTTGATATTTTCTGTTTTCTCAGCAACCATCACTACATTATCACCTTCAACATCACAGCACCCCTGCCTCCAAGAACTGGCCTGTACCATCACAGAGTAAAACGACTACCAGCTTTTAGTTTGTGCCATGTGTCACGACAGCACGCTCCTAAACTTACCCAGGGAGGCCAGAGGACGGGGGGCTGAAGAGAAACCCGCTGGAGCCTGCGAGGGCTCAGAGCCAAGCTGCAGATGAGGGACTGGGATGTTTGTGCTCATATTTGTGAATAACCTCCTCAGCCTTCCTCCTGTGGCTCAGCTGGGGTTGAGGCAGTTATCTGTGGTTGACTGGCCTGTGCTGTTTGTCTGACACATGTGGGCGTGTGTAGGCGGGCAGCCTTCAGCCAGCTGCAGCACACAGGGAGGATAAATGTCAAGATGGTATGATATAATGAAACTGATGTTAATGACTAACACACATTTTGCCTGTTTAACCTTTAGAGTGCCTCATAATGCCAGAGGGTCTTTTCAGGGAGCAGTAGTTTGCATCAGTCTTTAACAGAGGATTGTGGAAACACTTTAATAACCTTATGCAACATCACAACATTTATTTTGGTCCATCGCTTCATCCATTCTTACCCCGACTCACCCAAAATCTGGACTCAGACCACATGACCCTTTTCCACTGCTTCAAAGTCCAGACTGGACCCTTTATTCAGATGAGTCTCAGTAACGTTGTTTTCACACAGCTGTTCAGTCTCAGTCCTGTGAGTTCTCATCACATTGTGCATCTTCTCGTGGTCACTAACAGTAAACATAACTGATTTCAATAATTCAGCTTCACCATGACGCGGACCTGACTGCACTGACCTTCCTGGTCTCAGTATTGTTTTTTAATTCCGGTCCTGTCCAGTCCAGTCTCCTTTCTTGTCTTGTTTTGCAGGACAATAATCTGAGCCACAGGGCACGTCTGCATCAGGTCAGGTTCTCCTAACTATCTGCTGTTTTAAACAGTAAATAATAAGAGGGATGCTCTTATTATAAGAGTAAACTGTTCTTGTGTCTGCTTGTTTTGGGGGTACAGTTGCTCTCACCAAAGGCCGGGAGGGTTCGCAGGTGAGGAAGCCTTTTTAACTTGTTAACAGGATGCAGTGGGTGCCCTTCATTTATCTGCAGGGAAAGGAAGTGACAGGGAGCTCCAAGCACAACTGAGGCCTCTTGCAGAGCTGCAACACACACAGAAACACACACTCAGACACACTTCAGTAGCCGTGAAGCTGAGACTGAAACTTACACTGAAAACCCCAAACAGCACGACTGCAGTTATTCTGCTACAAGTTACACACAAACGTTTGTAGCAGAACGTGTGCATGCACACACACACACACACACACACACACACAGTCTTACTATCATTGTGAGGACATTCATTGACATAATGCATTCCTTAGACCCTTACCCTAACCTAAACCTGTCCTCACAACCCCAAAATGTCCACACAAGAATGGTAGAAAAAAGTAAAAGATACACATGCACACACACACACGTACACACACACGCACACACACAGAGCAGGAAACAGGATTATTCAAATGAGCAGTGAAAAAAATGCCTGAGAGAAAAGAGAAGGTGTGAGGGTGAGGGAGGGAGGGAGGATCGATAGCAGGCTGAGAAACAGAAACAGGAAGGAAGGTGTGTGTGTGTTTGTGTGTGTGTGACAGCAGCTGAACGACACACAGCAGCTCAGAGAGACAGAGTGAGTGTGTTTTCTCAGCCGCTCACGTCTTTTTCTTTTTTTTTTACCTGTAGATGTAGAAGCCACTGAGTGTGAGTGTGACATGCCTGGGGAGGAATATTAGTCAAATTAAAAACTTCACAATGGATTTCCAGCACAGGACAACTCTGGATATCTCCACAAGGAACCCTCAGGATGATTTTGAGATCCTGCTGAGAGTCGGAGGAGGAACCTATGGAGACGTTTTCAAGGTCAGAGTCCTCAGCTGCTGCTTTCATCTCCCCCTTGCTCTTCCTCTGTTGCTCATCATATTTTTCTTTGAAGCATCTCTGAAAGCGACAAGATGAGAGAAGAGAAGGCATTTTATTTGAAGAAACATACACATCTAAAGCTGTGAACTCGCTTTTATAAAGCAGACATTTGCCTCGCTGGCTGCCAGCATCATTTTTATCTTCAGGACAAGTCAAGCATGTCTTACTTCTGCCTTCTTTACTAGTCCCTCATCATCTGTGCGGCTTTGCACTTTGAGTTAGAACAAAAAGATGTTTGGTTTCTCAGAACTGAAATGTGATGTTGTACTTGCTGGGAATCACTTGATGGCATTAGAAGGAAATATAGGCGTGATTGAGTTTAGTTTCATTGGTTCACTGTGATCACAACTTCAGTGCGGGCTCCTGCCCTGCTTGAGGAAGTGGTTTTACAAGAAGTGAAAGTATTCTTGCTAATAGCTGATAACTTTTTGGAGAATTTTATTTTAGTTGAAACAGAAGTCTGTCTGAACTCTGTGGATGATGCCATCTGGTAGAGCTTCTCTCCATGTGATATCTTCATATTTTTTCAGTTGTGAACAAACAATTTTCAGACTCAGTGTTCAAAGTTAAACATAGACATGACACATGAGGGGCAGTGAGGGACTTTGTGGTCTTTCGATTCACTGAGGTTTGTTCTGATGTCAACTCCTCTCTATTTACCTGATTCTTTTTGTCACATGGGTGATCTGTGTTTGAAAAGTAGATTTTACCACAGGTGAAAAGTCCAACTTTGAGCTGCTGTGTGTGTTGGTCTGGAGTTTGACTCAGAACTGGCTTCACAACAGGACCAGTGAGGTCTGAGGTTTATTTTTCTGACTTTCTTTAAACAGTTATGCACACAGACACACACGTGGCTTAGTTAAACGTCGTCATGTCCCCAGTGCTGAGCGGGAGCAGCCTCACGCGGCTGAAGATGAAGTGTTAAACGATCAAACACACGAAACAGTTTGTTTGTTTTTAGGTAGATGATGCTGTTGTATTGGTTAAAGGGTCAGTTCACCAAAACACATTGTCCCGCAAACTGTATGTAATTGTGCAGATAGCATTAGTTTTATCAGTGGAGAAATTCACAGACCTCAGTGACAACAGTCCTTGGAACAGTTTCTTCTTGTAGAAGAAGATTTAATGAACAACATATCAAAGCTTTGGTACATATATCAGATAATACACTTTGTAATTAGGGGAACTCACCCTTTAATACTGTATATATATATATATAATAAATATAATATAATAATATAAATATAATAAATATATATATATATATATATATATATATATATATATATGTAGTAACATGGAAGGAGCCTGAAGAGAAGCACTGATCCCCACTCAGCTTTCTTAAGAGTGCAACAGAAGCTGTATAGTGAACCATATTCTTGGCTCATCAGATTTCTGCAAAACACCAAGCACTGAATCCCTGCTTTGTTTTATTGTGTCGCTCTCTACACAGTATTTAGATTGTTGGAAACAGACTCAGTGATAGAACAGTGGTGCCTCCCCTAATTGCGCTGTGGAAAAAAACAACAGCTCAACCTGAATGTCACTAACCTGTTACTGCAGCTCTCGGACCAAAAAAATGTGTTGAACAAATGTGGTGATTTTGGCTTCCCGGTCTTTTCAGGCCCATGACTCTGGTCTTAGACTCTAAAGCGGTGACCGATCGGTGAAGTTGTGTGATTTTGACTGTGCTGTGCTTGTGTGTTGTATATTCCAGTGCATAAACAGAGCTACACTTGGATTTATTTAAAAGGATGGTATATTTAAGGATATTTAATGTTTTCCTCATTACTGTATATCACAGATGTGTCTGTTTTAGAAATGTCTTGCTGTTCTCTTGGCTTATCAGTCAAAAAGAGAGTCCAAGACTGACAGTCTGGAGAGTTGTCTCCATGCACACAAATCTAATCTGGTACACTATCAGTCGAAGTTGCTGGTTTAAATTTGGTGTTAGCAAACTGAACATGTAGGTGAGCGGGATTCTCAGGATTCCCCTTTTCGTGCCTTCGTATCAGCTGAACTCATTCATGGAGATTTAAACCTGGGTTCTCAGTGGCCTAGTGCCAAAGCTCTTCTCATTTTACTGAGTGAAAGGTCTATTTGACCCTTTCAGGTCACCAGGTCATCGACAGCTGGTGAAAGATCCTGTGTCACAACCAGTCTCCTGTGAGTGACTCGTCCACTTTTAGAGTGTGATTCATTGGTGACCTTTAATGCTGTGCAGACGGTGGACGCTGTGGAGGTCGGGATGGATGGATGATACCTTCATCCTTCCTTAGTTGAAGTGAAAAATGTTAAACTGCATCTGGTTGTGGGCTGTGGTAAACAGAACAAATTCAGTCCAGCCTGATGTTAAATTCCACGACACACTGACGGTAATGGGCTGTTTGTATTGTGGAGCTTCTTTCAGCAGCCCTAATACTAACAGTCTACCATTGTGACCATAGTGACACTAAAATTGTGTCTTCATCTAAGTCTTGGTTTGTGGGCCACTTGAGACATGAAGCAAAATATGACATATGTCTTGTCATCTTGACAGTGTGTAGTGAGAACAGATTTGACACTGTTCATCATCTGGGAATAGTCTTGTTCAGATGGTTCATAAACTGTTTGACATTTATTGATGATAATTTGTGTAATAAAATGATTTACTACTTTGTGTCAAAGCTTAAAATCTCCTGACTGAACTGCAAGGTAAAAAGGAGCTGATGTAATTTTAATGTAGCTATTTGGGTCTTTAATGGATAGGAATAAGTGGGAAGAGATAATGGATGGCTGGGTCTTTAGAACAGTGTTTTCCTCGATGGTCATGCATGTCAATACTCAGCAGATGTGTTGGCTACACTGCTCAAAATGCACTGAGCTTGACTTTAAAAGCATTAAGAGTAAAAACTCGTATAGAGCATTAGGCCTCGGTTTGGACATGTGATTTATGTTGGCGTGTCTGTTCGTACATCTGTGGGCATTCAGACAGTTCTGGAGCACATCAGTCCAGCTGTTTTGTCTTCTAACATGCTAATCTTTGCTGCCATTCTGCAGCGAGTTACAGTAAATGGTAAATGCAGCAGATGCAAAGCAGGTTAGCCGTAGAGAGAGCACACTTCCTCTAAACAGGTCAGAAGACCCAGCTGTTCTGTTTTACTCAGAAAAAGACAATAGGCCCATCCTTCATATATGGACACAACCACCCATACAGGTGTGATCACACATGGACATCAGCATGATGCAGAACTTTAGCACCCTCAGCGGTGAGTGGTGAGAGACTTGGCCTTTTCATTGCGTGTGTGTCTCTGTTTGCAGACGGCTTTCTAAGGCTGTGTGGAGACATTTTAGCTTGAAACCACTGAAGAATCAGCCTTAGGTTGGAGCTGGGAATGCATTATGTTAGTGTACACGTTGTGTCTGTGCACAAATGTGACGACAATCTCAGGGTTACTGTTAATTCTACCAACATGTTTCTAATGGTGCAGCAGCAGGAGACAGTTTTAGTCTAACACAGTAACCTCACTGCAGTCATTCAGTGCTTTGGGAGGACCAGGAAGAGGAGACAGTCACAGAGGAGCTTGTGGCACCTGGCATCACATGCACTTTTCATCTTCTCATGTGTTCAGGTGTTTAGTTTATTCTAATCCATGAGACTGGAGTTTCTCAGATGTTTTTGGTGACTCACTGCTCATGTTGACTACATCATGTCACTGGTATTGTGTTCTGGGAGCTTGTTTTCTGCAGGAAAGAGCTACTACACCAAATGTCAGTGTGTCACGTCAACCATCAGCGAAACACAAAACTATACTGAATACACACACACACACACCCACACACACATATAACAAAACACTAAGGCGTGTGTTTGATTTGTAAAAAAAAATGTATTTGAGTATCATACAACACTGAATCTCTTATTAAATTCATATTATTCATTTATTGAGCGCACAAACTGACTAAATAACGGAGCAGTTTACAGAAAGTTATAAAAATAGAACATGTCTGCCTGCTGAAGGAGGAGATTCTGTCCACCACTGTTGGAAACAAAATCCTGTTTTACCTGTCCGACAGCATCCCTAAGTGTGTGTGCATTAACCAGTAGCTCCACAGAAAGGTATGTGCATTGTTCTCTGTGTCAGAGTTGGTTTGTTCTTTTAACACAAATTAAAAACAAATGATCTGACGTAGAAGTGGGAAATATGCACAATAGACACAACAATGGTTTCGCAGCTTGTACAGTGTTATGGAGAACACATCTGTAATCTGCTCACTGCAGCAGGATGAGACCAGCTCTTCTCACCCTGGTTAAGTGAGTATTACAGAGAAAGGCCTCCTTATCCCATTGTTGACAGACATGTCTCAACAAACCTGCTGCTGGTGCATGTTAAAGAGTCAGGGGGTCACCAAAGTAACCAGTAAGCTCCATCCTCCACATTCATGAATGAGTTTTATGGAAATCCATCCAACAGATTTCATTCTGGTCGGACATTTAAAGTCAGACACACACAGACCTGCTGAAATGGCTGTTGCCAGGTGTTATTTAAAAAGTTGTATTGTGTTAACTGTCTTTTCCTTTTGGATACTACCCATAACTCTGAACACCTCACTGCGATCACATGACTTCAGGTTTCGTTCAACACCACTTGTTTAGTTTTCTGAGAAACTTGTGGTTGTCAGTCACAAATAGTTGTAATTTTGCAAATAGGCTGACATCTGAGATATTCTGATCTCTGAACTTTTACCAGAGAGATGTTTGTCATTTGATTTTTTTATAATATGCATATATCTTCTTCTGTCATTTTCTACCAACACAGCTTGGTGTTTGTTCTGGTTTTAAAAATATAATGTGACTCAAGCTCTTTTGTCAGTTTTGTCAAACAGGAGACTTCTGAAAGTCGTGTTAATTTTTGTTTTTTTGTCTCAGCTGAGACTGTACTATGTTTATTTTCTCTCTTTCATTGGGTTGCCCGCATAGGAAACAAAGAGTTGAAAAGGTCAGGTCCTATAGAAGTCATGTGTCCTTGTGCTAATTATTTACAGTAGCAGCACCTGTAAGAGCCCAACGTCCACGAGATGTCAGATGGATAATGGAAGCTGAATGTGACTTTCAGCGGCTTGATGGCTGAAGAGATATGATCTGGTACACTTGCTTTTATATTAAGAGGTGTGACTTCAGTCCCACTTGATCGCAGTCAGAAGAGTCGAGTCTTTGACACTTCAGGTTATAAAAAACATCTTGGCTGTTTACTTTGACTCGGTCTTGTTTTTCTCACAAGTTGAGAACTCAAAATGTCTCCTTTCCTCTGCACGTTTTAAATATAAGTGTCTGTTTTTGCTGATGTTTGATGTTAGATGTCTTCATGTGCGTTCATGCATATGCACAGTTTAAAGGTTTTTCCTGTGTAAAATATCTGTAACAGTTGTTTGGAGGTTAGAGTTTGGGAATTGACTCAGATTTGCCTTTGCTGACTGCAGATCTGCATCTTGTCATGTCAGGATCTTCCTCCTCTTGCAGTAAAAACCTCTCTCTTCTTATCTGATGTGGCTTGTGCTACTAAGCTGCAGTCAGGGTTGCTGTTCAACATGGTGCAACTCTAGTTTCAGGCCCGTAGTCACACAGAAGCTGTGGGCTGCACCTGGTGTGTGCAACCTCAGACACAAAATGAAGAAGTGAGCTAAGTGAGCAGTGGACTACATACAGACTCAGAGTTAACAGAGCCGAGTTAACTGTGTCAAGTTTCTGCTGAAACAGTGTGGTTTTGTGTGTGTGTGTGTGTGTGAGGGTGTGTGTGTGTGTGTGTGTGTGTGTGTGTGTGTGTGTGTGTGTTTTACAGTGAAATGTGCTCGAATTGTGTTGGTGCTGATTTATCTTTAACGGAAGAGGAGGAAGAGAACTCATTTACAGTGTCAGGAATATCAAACAAACTGCAGCCAAATACCAGCCCATAACCGACAGGTCTTCTTTTCTGAATAACCCACAGTCAAATGAGACATTTAGTGTCTACCTGTTTGGTCTAGTTACAATCTGTCAACAAATCAAAGATCAGATGAACTGTCCTCAGCTAAATGCAGACAAACCTGAATGTCCTTAGTGCAAAATAAGAGAAACTGAGTCAGGGCTCGTCCATGACGTTCAAAAAAACAAGTCAAAAATCTTCGAGACTTTTCAAGACTCAGACGCTTCATGTCGAGGATCGATTATTTTCTTATTTCCAGCAGGTTAGAGACCTGGATGGTGTTTTCTGTCCATCAGGAAACAGACCACAGCTGTAGTGACCAGTGACCAAACCACTGGCTTCCAGGGACAGAGAAGAGCCTGTGGAGTTGTTGCTGGTATATATCATATGAACCCTCTTGGCCCTTTGGGTCATAGTAGTCTGCGAACTGTTCAGAATCCAAACTGAACATGTAGAAAAAGCTTTTAGTTGTTATTGTACTACAGAGCTGGAATACACATCCAGAAGGTGCAGCTACCTGACAAAAACAACCTTAAAGCTACAACATTTTCTACTTACCTTTACCTTCCCTGTATTTCAGTGTTTTTCTTTAACCTATCTATCTTTTAGATTTCCTTTTGCTGTCTCCATCCGATCACTGCTGTATGTGTTACATTGCATTTCCTGTTTATTTGCTTTTTGTACAAATGAATGAATTTCCTTTTCTCTGTAAAACAACCTTTCCCTTTACCAAGCAGATAGTAATCAATGAGAAAACACTGGGCTCTGTCTTTTTAAACATTTACACATTTTCCTGCTTGTCCCCAGTGCACCTAGAGGTCTGGCCTTTGGTTAAACATGTCGCACAGACGCTGCTGTAGAGACAAAACAATATATTGTCAATATTGGAGGTATTGGGGGTTTTTGGGCAGTGTGTAGTATGGGTGGAGAGCACGTACAGCGAACACACACTTAAAAGGGAAGCGTTGCTAATTTTCATTGTTTTTGTTGTCACAATCACTTTAATATAATTTTTAATATCTAACCATGCTGTCCTAGAAAAGAAGACAAAGCACAACATGTGTTGTGATGGGTCGGTGTGGAATATTATCACATCACTTTTACTTTTCCCACTTTGTCCCTGTCACCTTTCGGGTCTTCAGGTCAGATTTCACTGATTTATTGTTAAGGGAAGTGAGTAGGGTCCTCTTCTTCATTTTCCCTTCTCCTCTTTCTTGTTTCTGTAACGGTGAATCATGAGCGTGAATTAAACGTGCTGCTTTCACGGGCCTTTAGTACGTCTGTGAGTATGTGCGTGTGTGACTGCAGAGGTCAGTGAAAGGAAAGGCCCCTCTGCACTAGTGATCAGAAGGAAAACACCCTCAAAGATGGAAATGTTGCAGTGGAAGGGCCGCGGCTTCACGCGTACATGTTTGTGTGTATGTTTGGTTGTTTACTGATGGGGCGTCTTTCCTCTCAGTGACCTCTCTGATGTCACACACGCTGACACACTCACACATACAGACTCGTTCGACTGAGTGGAGTTTCCACTGTCATTGTTTTCATTGTCTGACTGAATGCTTTTGTTTGTCTCCATGTGTGAGTACAGACACACAATGACCAGACAGGTTCTGTTGCTTCTCAGAAGACATTAAGCCTCGTCTCAGCTTTAACTAGACTCTTGTGTAACAGTTTCCAACAAGGCACTGTACATGTACTGTTCAGTGATAAGCATGACTACAATTTCTCAGAAAGATATTTCACTGTGATTGAAGCTTTCAGGCTCTACTGATCTACAAGTACACGCAGATAACAGCTTTTCTGTCTGCAGCTGAATGCAGCGCTGGCACCGGTCATTGTGTGGACGAGCTACTGTAAGCACAGACAGCTAATTAGCATAATGTGACAGCGTTAAGTGATCAGTTAATACTTGACTGGAAAATTCAGAAACTGTATTTGCATATAGTTCAGTATAGAAGTTGTGTGTATATAACCAGCCGTAAACTATACAAATCTACAACACACTGGCTGGAAAAGGAAACTAAGCATTTGATGGTCCTGCCAGACAATTTTCTCAGACCAGTTTTAAAAATCCAGCAGAGCAACACAGGGCAGCTCCAGGCCCTTAGGGCTGCAGCCTGTCAGATTTTAAACAAATGATGTGATCTCTGCCTGACGGTTCCTACACACCACAGTCAGTTGGTGCATGTAGTGCATGCACGTCAATGAAGCGAACAGTGCAGCTGAAAAGAGAACAAGAGCAGGAGAAAAAGGCTGAGTTGACAGGCGGGTGCACAAAAAAGTGAAATGCTAAAAGCTTGTTCACAAGCCAGGGCCACAGTTAGAGTTATAAAGGGAAATACAGTTATTATTAACTCCATCTGGCCTTTGTATGTTTAACTCTGCTGCAGTAGTACCTGCATATGTCCTGCAGTTTACTGAAGCCTGTAAGGGCCACAACTCCAAATTTTCTTTTCAAATCACATTTGGGAAAATCAACATGTCTCTTCAGGAAAAATATCCCGATTATTTCAGAAGGACGTTTGTGGTGAAAGTAGCTCCAGTAGTCAGTGTATTGTCTCAAAACCAAACTTTATTCACCTTCCTTTTACTGAAAACCTCAGCAGATAAAGTCGTGTGTAAGCCCAGATGCTACCAGAAAACAAACTAGTTTCAGGCTTTGGCCATGGGTAAATAAGAAGGGTGAGTGCTAAAAATTACAACATCTTTGATAAACGTATGCCAGTCGTTTATGACCATCCTCCGCTGAGACCACAACACCCTGGCTTTCCACTGTGCCATTTCAATATCAAACTCAAAAGCAGCCTATTGGTTGGGCAACATAACACGCCAACGTTAAAGCATCTCCAACTGTGAAGTGTCAGCTTCCATTACAGTTCTTCAGAGTGTAATTTTCCGATAACATGAAGGTACCCTGGAGATTTGACACAACTGTGTCCACAGTTTTGGGAAAGCGCGTCTCTCATTTAATTATCATCTTCAGGCGTCTTTCTCTTGAAACAACAGCCTGCTCATCTCAGGATCTTCTGTGACAACAAACTGGTTTGGTTCTAACTGTTCAGTGGAACAATGAGTGTAAAAACAGACACATGGAACTGTAAATGTAATATTAATATCCCTCCTGCAGCATCTCTGCTCTCACTCCAGCTCAACGTCTTTGCACTTTAGACAAAGTGTCCATCAAATATCCACGTGTCATGGTTTTAAAACTCCCTCTGTGAGGCAGTGGAGTTTCCGCTGGCAGAGTACCCTGCGTGGCCTGCCCTCGCTGACCGAGTACACTTATGAGTGTATTCTGTTTCACTAAAAGATAATGGGTATTTCCTCTGAGAGAAGTGGTTTTCATGAATAAACTTCAGGCTGGTACATGTGTGAAGCCCTGTTCACCTCTTGAACCTGTAGCGTCTGAAGCCGCTGCAGAGAGCAGTTTAGTCTTAGCTCGTCTACCTGGTTAACGTAGTTTTGTAGTCTCCTTTTCCATTTCAACTCTAGCTTTGTTTGACAGTGCTGTGGGACTTTGTTACTGAACACCTTTCAATCAAACACTCACATCTGCCACTGGGAACAGGGAGCAGTATTAATCAGAATAAGTCACGTCAGTGTCTGGCTGACAGAAATAAACATGTTGTTATCGTGAAAAAAGGAAGCACAACCTTCTCACTGCAGACGAATAACATGTGACTGCAATAATATCTGTTTCTTCATGATTCAAACTCAAACAGTAACTGTGCATGAACTAAATCTAACCTGCCCTTTACTGCTGTTGATCTGGTGCAGCCAGTCAATTTTGTATTGCATAAGTATGAAAAAAACATTATGGGGCAAAAGTTTATTACTGTCATTTGAAGTCTCTCTACACTTTGATAACGATAAGAGCTGCATCTGAATGTGTGTGTCACTTTAACCTACTTTCAGTAAAAAAACATGTAAATTTACCTTTACTCTGTAAAAGGTTTCTTTGTGGCCTCTGAAGTAATAGAATACAGAATGAGCTCTAAGTTATAAGCTTAATCTCCAATGCAAAATTGAAATGCATAGTTTTAAGAGTAACATCTTTTGATAGTTGTTTGTCTGCAGCTTTTATGTTTTGAATAAATTTTGTGTAGGTGTGTTTTTTTTTAATGCATGTTTCTAATTGTATTGCTGGACAGTTGGGTTCTGTGCCTTATTGTAAAAATAGAAATTGGAATATTTCTGTGGAAAGGAGATTACCTTCCTGGCTTCTATTTATAAATAGTGTTAAAATGAAGTAACACCACTCCGGTATCACACTTTAAAGAAAAATTATCACGTGTATTTGTGTTTCTGATCACATGCTATATACGGCCACATGCTAGATGTGCTTAATGTCACAGAGTGTGTGTGGGCTGCTGGTTGCACTCCACTGATCTGGACAGCAAACATGCAAAATAAGTTCTGCCAGCAAACAAGAAAACTGTAAAAATGCAAACCTGCGTCTGTGTTTCTGTGTTCTCAGGCACGGAACAAGCAGAATGGAGAGCTGGCAGCCATTAAGGTCATCAAAATGGAGCCAGGTAAAAATTGTACCTGAATTCTTTTTTTTTTTTTTTTTTGTTTTTTAACAAAATAACAGAAGTCACCTGAGTAATAAGAATCAGGAGAAGTCAAGCAGGAGCAGCTCAGCAGCACAGACTTTCCAAAAATTCCAAAAATGCCATTTTCGTCTGCAAATAGGTTTGTTTGTCTTAGACCTTTGTGCAGCTGATCACACGACAGCTCTCACCTAAATCATTGCCTTCCACATTTCTCATTTTCAGCAATTTAATTAAATAAAAATAGACCATGAGCTGTAAACTAGGCCTGTTATTTTCTCGTAATAAGCGTGTTTCCCGCCTGTGGCAGCTGCATAGTCCCAACTTCATTTGGTGAAGTCCCTAAACTTGTTGTAAGTGGCTCCTATACTCATTATGATTCCATCACAGGAGCATTTTACAAAACCCTGCACTGCAGTGAGCCCTGCACACACAGTAAGAAAGAGAGAGAGAGTCATTATCACCCAGAGTGACACAGCAGTACGAATCACATAAACACTGTAAAGGTATAAACCATTAGACTCCACCATGACTAGAGCAAACAGGCTGCTGCTACATTCACTTCTACCTCCAGCAGCTTGATGGCAAGAGCTGTTGTATTGCAATGATGAGAGGGCTCATTGAGTGTATCAGCTTATTATTAACGAATCCCTGTAGAGACTGGAAGTAAAATGTGTATGGTGTGTCAGCTTAAATCACAAACGAGGACTGAAACACTCTGACCTTCTAATTTCGATGATGCAGGCTCTGTTCTAGTGTCAGTGTGTCAGTGGTTGTGCAAGGAATGGAAACTGAACTCATCTCTTCTTTTTAACCTTTCACACCCCACTACGCTGCCTGTGGGTCAGTCAGCGTGGGGCCAAACACTGTTCCAAGCAACAGAACTTCATTTTAAAATCTTAGTTTCCATTTGGAGAACAGCCGAAAGGTTACTCCAGAGGAAATAAAAGATAAAAACTGGATGGCACATGGCAAATAAGGCTGTGAGATTTCTCCCCTTCAGGGGAATATAAACGTACAATGATCCTTTCTTATACTCCAGTATGCACAGACGTCCGTAACTCTCTGAACTCCTACATCAACACACCCTCCTGCTCTCTCAGGGCTTCGTCTTCCGTTCACCTCGCTGCCTAATCAAAATGCGGTTTAGAGCCTCCAGCCCCTCTGCCTCTTGCCTCTGGAACAACCCTCCCACCCGACATCCATAACATCGATTCTGTCTCCATTTTCAGATCTTATTTAAAAACTCATCTCTGAACCGACATATTTGTCTTTGATTATGTGAATTCTGTAAATTCATTATGATAGATTCAATGACATTTAACAACATCAATTACAAGCCAGCTCATCACTGACCACAACCACCAACACCAGTGATCTTTTTATAGCTACTTGTGTGACTGTGACTCAAAGGGTTTAATTTGCTAATGGTCTGTTTGCCAAGGAAATGCTAAGATCAGCCAGACTTCATGATACAGTTCATTTTTTGGTTTATTGAATATGTGCTTACACACAAACACAAACAGACTTAACAGTAATATGTAATTATGCTTCCCACAGACAATGACTTGTATCTCCACTAACTATTTCTGTCTGCTTCCACAGAGGATGATTTTTCCATCATCCAGCAGGAAATCGTCATAGTAAAGAGCTGCAAACATCCCAACATAGTGGCATATTATGGCAGCTACATACGGTAAGCTGTCTGTTTACTGTGTTTACTGTCTCTGTAGTTAATCAGAGTTACAGCAAATTTCTCCTTCCATCTGCAGAGCCAACAAACTGTGGATCTGTATGGAGTTCTGTGGAGGAGGCTCCCTCCAGGACGTCTACCACGGTGAGGGAGTGTGTGTGGCTAATCTCTAAAGGAGGAAACTGTGTTTAAAGATCTTTATTTACCTGATAGAAAAAGCTCTATCTAATCATTTTACATTGATTTTTATATACAACATTTACTGTACTTCAACATGGTCCTTTAGACAGAGAACACCATGGATGGATTACTGAACAGCCAAATAGTGCAGGCCCCAGGGTCAGGGGGCCCTAGATGAGAAAATTGTGAAGAGACAGGTTAAGCTTTTGTTGGAAAGTCAATCAACTGACTACAGAAGGCCACAAAACAACAAAAATAGATGCAAACAACTGCAACGAGACACAAACTGGATATAAAGAGGCTGAAATGGCCCCACAGACAGCAAAATATGCAAAAGAGATGCAAAACTTGTAACAATGGACAGAACCACAACAAAACACCAACTATAAGTTCAATTCAATTCAACTGAATTCAGTTTTATTTGTATAGCGCTAAATCACAATACAATCATCTCAAGGCACTTTACAAAAACAAAAAACCCAACAAATCCCTTATGAGCAGCACTTGGTGACAGTGGAGAGGAAAAACTCCCTTTAATGGAAGAAAACCAGACTCAGTTTGGGCGGCCATCTGCCTTGACCGGTTGGGTTGAGTGAATAGAGGAGAGAGAAAAGAACGATGGTTCTCAGGCAGTCTAGGCCTATTGCAGCATAACTAAGGGATGGTTCAGGGTTACCTGAAGCCAGCCCTAACTATATGCTTTGTCAAAGAGGAAGGTTTTAAGTCTAGCCTTAAAAGTACAGAGAGTGTCTGCCTCCTGAACCCAGACTGGGAGCTGGTTCCACAGGAGAGGAGCTTGATAGCTAAAGGCTCTGCATCCCATTCTGGTTTTGGAAACTCTGGGAACCACAAGTAGACCTACACTCTGAGAACAATGTGGTCTATTAGGATAATATGGTACTATGAGGTCTTTAAGGTATGAAGGAGCTTGCTCATGAAGGGATTTGTATGTGAGAAGAAGGATTTTAAATTCTATTCTGTATTTTACAGGGAGCCAATGAAGAGAAGCTAATATAAGAGAAATATGATCTCTCTTGCTAGTTCCTGTCAGGACTCTGGCTGCGGCATTCTGGATTAATTGGAGGCTTTTTATGGAGATATTGGGACATCCAGATAGTAATGAGTTACAATAATCTAGCCTTGAGGTAGCAAATGCATGGACTAGTTTTTCTGCATCATTTTGAGACAGTATGTTCCTAATTTTGGCACAGGTGTTGCACAGGTGAAAGAATGCAGTTCTAGAGATTTGTTTTATGTGTGAGTTAAAGGACATGTCCTGGTCAAAAATAACTCCAAGGTTTTTCACAGTAGTGCTGGAGGCCAGGGCTATGCCATCTAAAGTAGCTATAATTTTAGAAAAGTTATTTCTGAGGATTTTAGGCCCAAATACAATAACTTCTGTTTTCTCTGAATTTAAAAGTAGAAAGTTACTGGTCATCCAGGCCTTTATATCAGTTAGACATGCTTGAAGTGTGTTTAACTGGTTTGTGTTAACAGTTTTCATAGATAGATACAACTGAGTGTCATCTGCATAGCAGTGGTAAATAATAGAGTGCTTCCTAATGACATAGCCTAAAGGAAGCATGTACGAGGTGAACAGAATTGGTCCTAGCACAGAGCCTTGTGGAACTCCATAACTTTTGTGTGTGTGGAAGGTTCATCATGGACATGAACAAACTGGAATCTGTCCGATAAATAGGATTGGAACCATTTTAATGCTGTTCCTCTGATACCAGTCACATGCTCCAATCTATGTAATAAGATGTGGTCAATAGTGTCGAATGCAGCACTAAGGTCTAGGAGGACAAGTATAGAAACAAGTCCATTATCTGAGGCTAAGAGAAGATCGTTGGTGACTTTTAACAGTGCTGTTTCTGTACTATGATGTGCTCTAAATCCTGATTGAAAATCTTCAAATAGTTCATTCCTGTGTAAGTGGTCTGATAGCTGCTTAGCAACAGCTTTTTCAAGGATTTTAGAAATAAATGGTAGGTTGGATATTGGTCTATAATTAGCCAAGACTCCTGGATCAAGACTAGGCTTTTTGAGTAAGGGTTTGATTACTGCAGTCTTAAAGGCCTGTGGTACGTAGCCTGATACTAGAGATAAATTTACCAAGTCTAATAAAGATGAGTTAATTAATGGCAGGGTGTCTTTAACCAGTCTAGTCGGGATGGGGTCTAAGAGACACGTTGATGATTTAGATGAAGCAACTACTGATATAAATTCAGAGAGATCTGTGGGAGAGAAGCAGTCTAAACATAACTGAGGTCCTACAGATGATTCAAGAGCTACTGTAGTAGAAGATTCATTTATTGCAGGTATAGGAAGCATCTGCTGAATTTTATCTCTAATAGTTGTGATTTTATTTGTAAAGAAACTCATAAATTCATCACTGCTGAGAGCTAAGGGAACACTGGGCTCAACAGAGCTGTGACTTTCTGTCAGCCTGGCTACAGTGCTGAAAAGAAACCTGGGATTGTTCTTATTTTCCTCTGTTAGTGATGAATAGTATGCACTTCTGGCTTTACAGAGTTTTTTTTATATGTTAATAGACTGTTTTTCCAGACTAGAAAAATTTCCTCTAAGTTTGTGGAACGCCACTTCCTTTCCAGCCTTCGTGATGCTGCTTTAAGGTACAAATATGTAAATTATACCATGGGGCTAATCTCCTCTGATTCACTAACTTCTTTTTCAGAGGGGCTACAGAATCAAGCGTTTCACGCAGTGAGGCTACAGAGCTGTCAACAACATGATCAATTTGGTAGGGAGTAGGATTGAGGCAGCTGCCCTCCACTGTGTTGGCACATGGCATAGATATAAATAAAGATGGAATCATTTTCTTAAATTTATTAACAGCTTTGTCAGATAAACATCTGCTGTAGTGGAATTTTCTTCCAAATGCTGCATGATCCATCATCTTAAATTCAAATGTTATTAAAGAATGATCTGATCATGATGATCTTGATCTATAAGTCATGTAGGCCCTCAGTAAACAGAGTCTAGTCTGTGTCCAGAAATGATTATATTGTCTTATAGTCCATCTAAGAAGAAAACTTATATTTTTAACTGCAAAACAAAAACAAACAATGAATCATGAAAACCAAACAAAACAGTCACAAAATCCAATCCAATCACAAAACAGCTGAAGAAGCAGCTGCTTTGTGATTTATTTATCTCACTTGATAAATAAATATAACTTTATGACCTGAAATATAAATATTTGAAATTTAACTTGAGGACCTGAAGACCCTCAAATTTCATACTGCAGCAGCAGTGGTTTATTGTCATTATTGTTTAATTTTTTTTTTTAAAAGTAATGAACCTGTGATTATATTGCATTTTGCTACGATTAACGGCTTTCAAAACGCCAACAGTTCAGATCATGTGGTTAAACTAGACCATAAGTTAAATGGTTTCTCTGTGCATCTATGGTCAGTAAGATGTTTTGATATCCAAACACACAGAATGAACTCTTCATCTTGGTCACTGAATTGTCCATCCATCCATCCATCCATCCATCCATCCATTCATCCATCCATCCATCCATCCATCCATCCATCCATCCATCCTTCCATCCTTCCATCCATCCATCCATCCATCCATCCATCCATCCATCCATCATCTATACCCACTTATTCCTAACCAGGGTCCCAGGGATCAGCTGGAGCCTATCCCAGCTCTCTTTGGGTGAAAGGCAGGGGTCCACCCTGGACAGGTCACCAGTCCATCAATCACAGGGCCACATAGAGACAAACAACCTCACACACTCACACTCACTCCTATGGGCAATTTAGAGTCACCAATCAACCTGACATACATGTTTTTGGACTGTGGGAGGAAACCAGAGTACCTGGAGAAAACCCACACAAGCACAGGGAGAACATGCAGACTCCACACAGAAAGGCCGGGTTGCAAACCCAGGAATTGAATTGTTATTAATATATTACTATAACAAATCCATTGTGTTCCACAGTGACTGGGCCTCTGTCAGAACCACAGATAGCTTACATCTGCCGGGAGATGCTGCAGGTACTTACATGCTAATTATTAATTTATTAATATTAACTGATAATGATGTCCTGACCACAAGAACCCACTTTTATTATTTTTTGTTTTCTCTTCATGGGTAAAGTGGTTTAACAAGTACAATGAATCAGTAAAAGTTGTTATTTTGGTGGTAAACTGAGTTGTGTCATGCGTGTGTGTGAGCAGGGCCTGGACTACCTGCACGCACAGAAGAAAATCCACAGAGACATCAAGGTGAGCATGTCAGAGACAGTGCCAGAGTTAACGTTCTGCAGTTTTGTTTACTTGTAAGCATTTATTTGTGGTAAAGCACATACAGCAGATACAACGTTCAGATTGCTTTGGAAAAACTGGGTCACTGCAGCAGTAAGATGTAAACAAGAACATTGAGCTGAAGATTCAACCTGGAATTAGAGTAAAACTGTTTATTTTTAATAGAACATCTAATAAACAATGTTTCTTCTTTTGTCCATTACCTTGAAATTAAAACTGTTTGTAAAGTGTAAATTCCAAGTGTTCAGACTTTTGGTATGAGACAGTAAATCTTTACGTGGAATAAAACACTGGGATTATTGTGCAATTCACTTCGATTTAGAAAACATTTTACACACCATTTTACCAAGACTTTATTTCCATTCTGCTTGATGTTTATTTCTCCTTCTTTCTGCTTTAAGGGTGCCAACATCCTCCTCAATGATCAGGGCGAGGTCAAGCTGGGTAGGTGGATGTTTACTGCGCCTGCTCTGGTGTGGGTGACATGAGTCACTTGCAGCAAGAGGGAAGGGTCAATTAACCCATCTCCCATCAACCCATCTTTGTGCAGTGTAGTGCAGTGCAGCTGATTTGTTATTTATTGAAAGACTGAATGAGCCTCTGCAATGTTTCCCATTGGCTGAGATTTTTGACAAATTTGCTTTTTTCTTTTTTTTATTCCAAAATTTAAGATTCGGCTATAAAAATCTGTTGTTGTTTTTTTTTAAAGCACCATGTGTGATGATGATTTTTGCCTTTATAATCCAAAAAGGAGCAAATACTAGAATGATAATTATACTGTACTAAATACAGGACACTGAAGGATTGATTAGATTCAAGAAATTAAGTTCATGTGTTAAAGTGTCAGCAGTATAAGAAAATGAACCACCTCGTTCAGCACCTGGAGCTGTGGTTTTTGTTGATATAGTCGGTATCCTCTGTTGTGTAGCGGACTTCGGGATCTCAGCCCAGATCACAGACACTCTGGCCCGGCGGAAGTCCTTCATCGGGACGCCATATTGGTAAGGTCAAAACCTGGAGGCCATTCTCTCTGTATCTTTGAATGTTGTCCTGTAAACACTTGAAGCTGAACATTCAGGGACACAGTAACTGCAGGAGGATGCTAGGAGCACAGAAATACACTAAACTCATTAGCTAATGCTCATTGAGCTACTGTATAGATCTAGACCATGTTCACTGGATGTATCCAGTGCAAACATTTTTGCAGTGATATCCAATGTATGTCATGTATTTCAACACAATGAGCATTTTCTTGCTTGCTCAGCACAATTGCCTCACTTCATATTAAGCTTCTTCTTCTTCTACTTCCTGCTGTTTTCACTGAGCCATAGTTGTCTGGTGTTAGAGCAGCTCTGTCTCTGCTCCGTTATGTATCTGTGATGTTAAAGTTAGTTGTTGCTGTTCTCCTCCCGTCCTCAGGATGGCGCCAGAGGTGGCAGCAGTGGAGATAAAAGGCGGCTACAACGAGCTGTGTGACATCTGGTCTGTGGGCATCACAGCTATAGAGCTGGCAGAGCTGCAGCCGCCAATGTTTGATGTTCACCCACTGCGGTAAACACACACTGAATGCTCATGAGTGTATACAACCCTGCACAATCACACAGGTCAAAATACAAATTAAAATAACCTACAACTGGCTGAGTGGGTTAACCCAAATAACTTTTATCAGGGTCATGCATTATTGAACCTCAGAGATACAGGTGTATTTTCCTCCTTAGCCTGTGACAACCTCAACAAAAAGTTGTTATGTCTATTAATTTCAGGGTATTTTAGAAATCCTAGTTTGCTGCTTCATGCACACAGTGAACAGCCACAGATACATAGAGCCTCCAGCTGTTAACATTACATTTCTTCAGATTATTGATGACGCTACAACATCACAACCTGTGCACAGTCTGACCAATCAGAATCGAGCATTCCCAGTAGCAGGTGTTCATATACGGACACGTCACAAACCCAAAACCCATTTTGAATCAGAAGATTTTTGGATGAGCAAGATCAATTTAATTGGCTGTAAAACTGTTTTTGGTTGTAAATGTTTCTCCTGACAGAGACAGAGAATTCATTTAATCTCTACACTACACTGTCAGTAAGAGGTACACTGCTTTTCAAAACATACTTGCCACTTAGATGACTTTTAATTTTGATATAAATGATCCCGTGCCCTACATGTGTGCACCACATCACAGCCCACTGAGGTGCAATTTTATCTCTTTCTCTATCTGGATTGTCGTTTACACTAGAGAGTAGCTCTTTGAAAGCTGTGAATAAGAAGCAATATTGATGTGTGTGATGATAAAATGTACCTGTGTGGTACATCCTCCTGAGAAGCTCTTTGTGTGCATGGGGAAGCTGACATTTTAAAGTGGGCAGAATAAGAGACAAAGGAAGTCCTAGTTTAAGGCGAATCATGAGAGTCTTGTTTCAAGTCAAAGCTTTTCTCGTCATCAGATCTGGACTGTGACTTAACTCCCTTTGTGCAGTTCAACTAAAGTCAAATATCGTAGCTTTTTCTCTTGAAGTTTTCTCACACTTCACAAACATTCTGCCGTAACAGACGCGTAAAGAATTGAGCAATGAGCCGAGTTTTTTGCAGTCACATGTGAGGGCGCACTGTAGTTATTCTTAAACTGTGGAAACAATAACAAGTGACACAAGGCAACACGCACCTCAGAGGTTTCCCGTCACTGCATTAGTTCGTACACACACGCACACACACACACAGACGTACTGTATGTATGTGAATACATTCCCACCCATGCACACTGATGGGTCTAATTATATTTCATAGAAAACATCAAGTGTTTCCATCACCCACACAAACAGCGAGCAGATGTTCGTGTACATGATTGCCCGGTTGCACACGCACCTTCCTCCCTTTATTGAAGTTTTACAAATCGAAACTGTTATAAGACCAAACCTGCACATATGTTTGTTATCAGTCACACATATAAAGTCCCACACTCACCACCTGTGTTTCCTCCGGCAGGGTCCTGTTTCTCATGTCAAAGAGCGGCTACCAGCCTCCTAAACTTAAGGACAAGTCTAAATGGTAAATCCTCTGGGTGATGTTTACACATATTTAATATTTACATACGAAATAAAAACTAAGTTCTTAATATGAACTGATAATAAGCTCTAAATGCAGCCATTCGCTGTGTGTGTGAATTATATGTGTATTTTATGTGGTGTCTTCTCAAGTTCCATGTCTCCTGTCTGCAGGTCGTCCTCTTTTTATAACTTTGTGAAGGCCATGTTGGTGAGGAACCCCAAGAAGAGACCGAGCGCCTCCAAGATGCTCTCAGTCAGTACTCTTCTCCACGTCAGGTTTACACTGTCATTTCTGCCTCTGGCTGACTGACACACTGTGAATGTAGACAGACTGCACTGACTACAGCCGATATGTTCTTGCATTACTTATCACTTCTTTAAAACTGCAGACGAGCAGATAAGATTGATCTTTTTATACTAAAGTATGATGAGCATGTGAAAACAATGATGAGCCCACAGACACTCTGCTGCTCTCCTCAGTGTTACAGGACTTGAGAGTGAGGTTCTGGTCATTTCTTACTGTTTTGGTTCCCTCTCACATACTCACAGAGTCATATTGATCCCAGCCAGCAGCAGTTTTATAAACAGCCTCTGTGCACTCTCCAGACACAGTTAGAGACCAGCTGGTGGACACAGTGCAGCACGTTGTAGCTGAGGAGCCCAGTTTTTTCCTCAGGAGTTGCTTGGCCTGCAGACTTAACTTTCCTGTTAGCCTGTGCTCACTTCCTGTGCCTCCTCTCTGCAGCATGGGTTTCTGACCCAGCAGTGCCTGAACCAGGATCTGACCCTGGACCTGCTGGAAAAGTACCGACACCCTGAGAAACTGAAGCACTGCCTGGTGACAGAGGACGACGAGATGGAGGTCTATATCAGACTTCTCTTAACACTTCATGGAATAGTTTAATATTTTGGTTTGTTCAGATTTTGGGTCAGGTCCTCACCGAGCTGATGAAAGCAGCAGCATTAGACGTACAGTGAAACCTTGGCCCAATGGTGTTTTTTTTTTAGTTAGTGCTCTTTTTTAATTTGCAAAACATTTGAATGAACTTACTCCGGGTACTCCGGTTTCCTCCCACAGTCCAAAAACATGCATGTCAGGTTGATTGGTGACTCTAAAATTGCCCGTAGGAGTGAGTGTGAGTGTGTGAGGTTGTCTGTCTTTGTGTGTCTATATGTGGCCCTGCGACAGACTGGTGACCTGTCTAGGGTGTACCCCTGCCTTCCACCCGAGAGAGAGCTGGGATAGGCTCCAGCGGATCCCCGTGACCCTGAACAGGAAAAGCGGGTATAGAAGATGGATGGATGGATGGATTTGAATGAACAGGGGAACAAATCAAAAGACCAAAATCACAGGTTCAGCAGCCTTTAGCAGCACAGGTTAATGTTAAACCTAACCCCTAACCATAAACCTACCAAGGTTATTACTTACTGGCTCACGTTACCAACTTTCCGCTGAGGTTGACAGGCCACAGTATTGTCTGCAACCAGGAAAAATAACCCTCATGTGGGGGGAAGTAAGAGAGAGCGATTAGTAGAGGTTCACAAAATAAAAGCACTGGTCGTATAAGTGACTTTCACTGGTCCCTGTGTGTGTCCATGACAGATGTGAGGAGGACGTTCCCATAACTCCCTCACATTATTGCAATACTTCAGGTTTCATATGAGCAATATATTTATGCTCATCATGTTTCAGTCCTAATTCCTGCCTGGTACTTCTCTCACAGACTGTATTATTTTAATATTTGGTGGCTTTGGTGGTCTACTTCCGGGGCTGGCTGGAGCCAGATGCTGGTTGTAACATCTCCTGTCTCTTTCACTCTTTTTCTAATACTTGTACTTTTCTGTTGCGACAATGCAGTTTCCCCATTGTAGGACAAATAAAGGTTTTCTTATCTTATCTCATCTTTCATTTGACTGTACACTTTAAAATGAGTTCTAAAGTCATTTTCGTCATTTAAGGTGGCAGTTCCTGGATCTTTAAGGAGGATTCAGTCAATCAACAAACACAACCAGGCAGAGAGGACAAACTCTGACATTAGCTGTAAGTAAACAAACTAACACACACTCTGACTAGTCATGTTTTTTTTGTAATTACACCCCTTGTTGTCAGATAAGCACAGAAAAATACAGGGTGGAACATAGTATATAACCATCAGTTATAGCCACATAAAAATTCCTAATAATAAAACAGTTTGTTCTTATGTCCATTCAGAAGAAGATATTCCCGTTCACCTGTTGTGCCTCAGCTTAATAAAACATTCTTGGTCACTGAGTCTGTCCTCAGTACTTCACCTTGATTTAAGGAGGATTTATGTATGGTTTTATTTATCCTGCTGCCTCGTCATATTTGTCTTGTGCCTGTTGTTCACTATTTATTGGATGATCATAGTGCAGGTCAAAGACTACACATGTTAATAAGACACTGTGACTGACAGTCAGTGTGTTGGTTTTGGTTCCACAGTGGAGCAGATTTACACTAAGAGGCCTACGAGGAAAGAATCACCAAATGCAACGGTAAACAAGTGACTTTTTATTCAAACATACGATGCATGCACTGTAGGTATGTACGGATGCACATGAAATATTCACACTCTAAGCCTAAGCCAGTCTGGGTCTTTATCCTAGTTTTTCCCAGCATTTTGCATTTTCACCTCATCGCATCACCTCAACCCCCATTTGTTTTCATAATAATTCATTCATCACATTAATCATTAGCCAAACAAACTATTATTTTAATACAACAAATAGATGGTGTAGATGTAGATCTGTTTCAGCCTCTTTTCTTAGCGCGTATTTCTAAACCAGTTCTTACCACGTGCTGTAAATACAGGTAATCTCATGTGTTTTTTACAGTTGAGGCCTTCAACAGGATGGACCAGCAGTGCGAAGAGCTCAGAGAGGTAACAGTCACAGACACGGAGCCACATTGACACAGACGTCTGATTCAAATATTGAACTTCTCTTGTCTCTGTCTCTGTCAGGGAGCAGGACACAGACTCAGACGATGACTATGATGATGTGGACATGTAAGAAAGCACCACACGTTTAACAACTTACAGTGACCTCTTACAAAATACGATGGCAGCCTGAAGTGAAACTATTCGGAGCTGAATGTCCCCCAAATACAGATGATCACAATTTGTAAAAACGGTCATTTGTTAAAGCTCTGACATGGAGCCACATCAGAAACATTAAATAGTACGTCAGAGTTTTTTGCTTGTGTGTGTGGTCAGTTCAGTAAATCACACTGTCTCTTTGTGTTTCGTCTACCTCAGCCCTACGCTCCAAGGCACCAGGTAAGCTGAATAAACACAAATCACATCTGTATTATAATAATGTCTTTCTGCATCATTCACACACCCAGACTGAACAGCACTCTCTCTGCCAGCAGTGTCACAATGCCCACTGATGAAACGCCTCCTCCACTTCCTCCGAAGGTGATTACCGAGTGGACAGGGAACAAATAATCTGTCCCTAAACTGTGGTTTTATGTTCACATTTAGTACAGAGACCAGGCTGTTTGCATCATATCTGCATTAATGATAAGATCATGGTTCTACTAGGTATTACCTGTTATTATGATGCTTTTCACATTATTGGATTTTTCTACTTTAATGTCAATGTTGAAATTTGAACTATAATTCATTATGGCTAAATAGTTTTCTCTATGCATTTTAATTACATACTGCTTGATAAAAACTGTGTCTCAGGACAGACACAGACTGATGCCTGTACTGCAGATTTACTTCTGACAGTGAGGCCTAGAACATGCTCGGTCATTTTAAGTGAAATGTTTACCCCACACAGTGTTTTATACAGGCGTGTTTCTGTGTGTGCAGCCCAAAATGCGGACCAGCTCAGAGGAAAGCATGGCAGGGGATGACGACCGGGTGAGGAGGCATATATCTCTGGCTGCCCCTTCTCCTCTCATCAGGACCTCCAGTGGGACGCACGTCCGGCCTACGCTCCATCCACGATCCTCCCGACACTCAGGTGAGCTGCCTCGTGTGTGTGTGTGTGTGTGTGCTTTTGCTTATGTAAAATATTTACAGTGTTTTCCTCAGTGCTGAGCCAAGTTTCAGAATGAACACAACGCTGTAATAATGTTCCAGCACCTTCAGTCTAATGCACATCAGCTGAATCCTTCACAGAAGAAGAGTGTAATGTACCGAAGGGACTAAACAACCCAAAGATAACCAGATTTAAGCCTGTGTTTATTAGAGGGAAAGTATTTCAGGTGTTATTTTGTCATGTCCCCTCCCCAGTGTCTCCCACACACACGGAGAGAGAGATCACTGAACAGGCTTACTGGGCACAGGCCGAGTAAGCCTGAGGGTCAGTGGAGTCCCTAGACCACAGGACCACGAAGGGGATGTTAAGTTTTCGATTGGAAGGTCAACCACTTCAACAAAACTCCACAAAATGAGGAAAATAATGGTGCAAAGAAACTGCAAAGAAACAAAAAACTCCCTTAAAAATAAGCATCAAATGAGTAAAAGAAAAAAAAATACCCGTGAATAAAAGCAAAACAACTGCAAACAGAGACAAAACAACAAGGGGATCCCAAAACAACTAACAAAATCAACATCAAACATCAAAATGATCACCCGATATCCCCTCTCCTGACACAAACAGGTGAAAAATAACCACAGAGATATGATGAACAAGTAAAACTGAAGACAAAATGCAGAAAAACAGAAAATGACTACACAAAGACACTGACTTCGCATCATGTGCTCAGTGTATGTCCATCTGTGCCCATGCACGTCTTTTTAGTGCTGCAGGAGAAAAATCAGAATCAGAATCAGAATCAGAATGAGCTTTACTACTCCAATGCAACTCCAATGCAAACAGACATTAAAACAAATGCTACAAAGGGTCAAACAGTAAACAGAAATGCTACAGAAATGCTACAAAAAACAAACAACTGGAGAGCTCCAGACCGAGGCAGCCGTCCGCGGCACCGTCTTGCAAAATATAAAAGTCAGTACATGCGATTTTTTGGTTGCAGTGCACATGGTATGACATGATTTTTTTCTTTGTGTGTGATCCAGACCCCGCGTCCTTACCTACCCAGTTCAGTGACACCCCACCAGACATGACTCCTCCTCAGCTGCCCCCGAAAGCCATACGCAGACGGCAGCCCCCACCCAAGGTAGAAGAGAAGAATTGAAAAGGGATTTATTTACTCTTCTTTGTTTTTTGGGGCACTGTGTCAGAGCATAGCTGCTCACAACCTGCTATCATTAAGTCTTGTGTTGTACAAATGTCCCCAGAAGGCACAGAAATAATGTGAAATTAAAAACAAATGAGCTTCTTTGAGACACTAATATATGACTTTCATTTTCCTTCGGTTGTCCTTTTTCCATCTCAGGATCCTGCTGAGTGCATCAGTCCCGTCATGAAGAAACCTCCGGTGAGTTTCTGTTGCTCTGCAGATGTTCTCTCTCCTCCACTGCTGCTGATGTGGGGTGGTGTTGTGTGGTAAAATACCAACAGTATAATGTCAGCAGGCTCCACAGGTATTGTAATAATATCAGGAGGGTAGGATCAGGTTAGCAGAGAAAAGTGCAGATGTTTCTTTTCATTATGTTGCATTTCCCTATTATAATGGTTTTAAGTTTAGACATTTAGACAAGCATAACAAAATACCTCCGATCTACAAATACAGTATGAAAACACTCAGAAGGATAACGTTACACTTATTGTGAGTACAGTGTCACATTCATTGGCTCTGTTTAAATTGTTTACTTGCCTCCACAAAGTGAAGTTGGGCTGTTCATGTATGAGGAATATGTGCATTATTAAAAAAGAACAGTATCTAATCAAAAACTGGAGCGTAGGTGTGCTGTTCATGTTGAAACGATTAAAACACGTCATTTTCTGCTGTAGGTGCATTTTGCAGATGAACAGTCATTCTGGCGTGAGTCTCCATGCAGTGGTTTGTGGTTAGATATGGACGAGTGTAGAGGGGACAAGATGAATAATTTAATGTCCTCGCTCTCTCTCTCTAGGTCTACTTTAAGAAGATCTTCCATGGCTGCCCTCTTAAAATAAACTGCTCCACGACCTGGGAAAACCCTGCTACCAAAGGTTGGATCATGGAATAAAACACAGAGTGAATTCTCTTGTGTTGTATCTGTCTGACCAGTCTCTCTGTCCCCTCAGACCAGCACCTGATCCTTGGGGCAGAGGAAGGAATCTACACCCTGAACCTCAACGGCTCAGAGGCCACAATGGAGCTGGTAGGACCTTTATCAAAGGCCGTACAGGCCTGGATTAGTTAGAGAGATGCTTTTTTGTTCCTCTGCTTCTCATGATGCAGAGCCCTGAGCAAAATATTGCAGATGAGTGTGTGTAAGTCACACAGTTCTCTCACAAACACCTGCTGTTCTCCGTACAACAGCAATTCTGCTGCAACAAAAAGCTTGAAAATCAGTACTTTTTGTAAGAGACAGCGGGTCAGTAGAGCAGCAGTGAATGATTAGATGTCTTCTCTTTGTCTTGCAGTTGTATCCTGGGAAGTGTACCTGGGTCTACACTATTAATAACGTCCTCATGTCTGTATCAGGTAAATTACAAATCTAATTCAGCTGTTGGGCTCTGTTCCCCAGGAGCCTCCTGAAAAAATCACACACTTCCAAGTCTCACTGGAATTTATAAAGAGCATATTGATGAGCTGCCAACAAAGCAGTGGACACGTATGAATTAACAGCTCACTGGACGTCTGATTGGTTCTCTCTGCTGTAATGACAAAAGTGGCCCTAAAAACACATTCAGAAATTGTTAGTGCTGCCATTAACTGCCTGTCCCTGTTCATCTTGACTGTGAGACTGTTACGATGTATCAACAGGCTGTTATTATAGCAATGCAAACATGTGTAGGTGGCAGAAATAATTTAATTTGTGGGTTAAACAGCAGTGGTCAGAGGCTGGATCTGACTTTTACAAGTAACTTATCAAATTCTGAATAAAATTATAGAAATTCCTTCAATTAATACTTTTCCTATGTCCATTTGATTGTCATGATTTGTTGTTTGACAGTCAGAAGCCATAGACACTAGTCAGCAATGGAAAAAGTACTTTAAACCTCTACTTAAGTGAAAGTAGCAGTACCACACTTGTAATATCTAAAAGTAAAACTACTCCTGGTCCCTGTCAGTGTTTTACTGTTATACCTGATGTTTCTGGATGAATATTCCTGCTGCGTTAATGTGTATTCAGAACATGCTGTAGTAGTTGTTTAAACAGTGGGTAACTTCATCTGCAGCAGTGCATCATATTATTATTATTGTTATTATATTATAAGAGGGAAGTGTAGTGTAGTAGAAGCTACGTGTTTTCCTCACATGTCCGTGGCTGTAACAGTGAGTCGGGTGGACGTGAGTGTGTCTGTGCGCTGCTGCTCAGCCTGTGGTGGCAGCTGGACTCTGTGAATAACTTTCAAACTGCGTCTGATTCTGTGTTTACAGGGAAATCATCGCAGCTTCACTCTCATTCACTGAAGGAGCTGTATGAACAGGCTCGGAAAGACCAGAGGATGGTTGCCTTGCCGACTCACAGGCTGTTACCAAGGTAACACTGAACCCTCAGTGTATTTCCTTTTCTGTCTCTGTGTCTTATAAACAAACATCTGCTCATTGCAACAACATTGTGTGTTTGTCTTCAGGAAATATTCAGTGACATGTAAAATACCTGAGACCAAAGGCTGCAAGACCTGCTCAGTTGGTGAGACCAAATACCACGTTATGGCAAAGAAAGACCTGCTGATAGTTTATGTCTGTCTGTGCAGACACTGTTTTTGTTATACAGATTAAATTATGCATTACTGCGATAGTGTGTGTGTTCAGATGTACCTTTGACACATTTCTTCAACACTTCTTTGATTCCTTTTACATAAACGACTGTTTGAAACCAAATTAGCCGCATGCTGGTTTGGAGTTTAAATTCCAATTAGAAAACTAAAGGATGAAGATTCTTCTTCCACGCAGTGATGACCGATTTTGAGAGATAACCAACTAAGATGTGTATTCTGTCGTGTCCTTGCAGCAGATAACATGCAGCGAAGCTGTGTGTTCCTGTGCTGTGCTCTGGAGTCCAGTGTGATGCTGCTGCAGTGGTATGAGCCCATGCATAAGTTCATGCTCATCAAGGTATGGGGATTTTCAAACATGGAACACTCTAATGTTTCCCTCCTCAGGAAGGTGAAAGTGAGCTGATTCAGTTACAGCTGATGTGTTTCACTAGTTTTCATACATCATTACAGATTTGACTGATGTCTATGACATGTAGAAAGCAGGTTAATATTTATTATTCTATTAGAACATGTCAAAACTTATCAAAGTCCCAGTGTCTTCTTTTCTTTGTCATTCACACACAGCAAAAAAGAAGAAAAGAAAACAAACAACAGCAGAATAACAGACTGATGAAGGAAAACCTGTCAACATTAAATAAAACAAACAGTACAACAGAAGCTATCTGCAGGTTGAGATGATGAATGGGCTTGTTACTTAAATGACTTTCAGTTTTTACCATTTTTATTGGACTGTTAACACCAGAGGCAGCAGCCAATAAAACGACTGCTGCCAGGGAAATAAGGCATTTTATGATCACCATTAAATTTATGAGTTAGCTTTAGACCTTTGCCCATAAAATGCTTCTGCTTTTGACAACAGTCTCACCGATGCCCTCAGTTAGACAATATGCTGTGTGAGGCGAAAAACCACAACAACATTTAAAAATAATTAAACTCTTGACTTACACTTTTCCTCTTTCATGCCTGCAGAACTTTGACTTTCCCCTGCCCAACCCTCTGCGGGTGTTTGAGATGGTGGTTGTGCCCAAGCAGGAGTACCCAATGGTGTGTATCGGTGTGTCTCGGGGGTCGAGCCCAAAACTGCCAGTCGCTGTTGAATACATCAACCTCAACTCCAACACGTCCTGGTTTACCAACACTGGCCTGGGTAGGCTGATACGACAGTTTCACGTCCCTTAAACAAACTTCAGAACAACAGGAGCTATAGAAAACCTTCTGCCTGTTACATTGGACATTTAATGCTGCCGTTATTTTTGTTGTTGATGTTGTTTTTGTTTTTTTTAGAGAGACCTAGCCCAGAAGTAGTTCAAGTAAACCAGCTGGACAGCAACTCACTGCTCGTCCTCATAGAAAGTAAGTAATAGCTGATGTTCATATTTATGCTGCATGTAAAATGTGTCGAGGTGCATTAGATTGTACAGTAGTGGACGTAGTTTATCATTTAACTGTGTTGCTGCACCTGTTGGAGACATTTAGGGATAAAGGTGAACAGATGCTTTGGGGCTTTAATGTTGAAAGTAGGTGACAGTGGTCCCAGAATTCAGATGCAGGCTGTGAGATTATGGCTCTCACCTCAGTCAGAGGTGCTGTGGCTGAGAAAAACCTACATTCAGGTGTTTGTTTGTTAGACAGGGTGAGGCCGTGATGACAGGGTCTGTAACTAAACCTCTCCTCCTCAACAGAGTCGGTACTTATAGTTGGTCTGGACGGGGAGTGGAAAAGCAACAGGCCCTCTACACAGGAAACCACTCTCTCTCATGACGTTGAGTCTATAGGTGAGAACACCCGCTAACAGACTGTTCATGTAGGTGGATGGAGCTCAGCATTGACTCTCCCTCTCTCTGTCCAGTGTATTTCGAGGACACGCTGCTGGCAGTATGGCGTCACGGCTGGCAGAGGCGAGGACAAGATTTTACTGAGTTGCTGGAGGAAACCACTGACCATAGGAAGATCTACCGGCTGGTGCAGTCGGACAGGTACGGCCAGTGTGCGCCGTTAACTTCAGCTGGCTTAACTTCTTGTGTTGATGAGACAGTTTCTGTGGGTGGTGCAGTTTGCTTTGTTCAGGCTTGGTGGCAGCTAATTAGCTCAACTTATTAAAAACTAATGGGAAAGGTCAGACACAGCAGTCCACATGCAGCAGAGGACAGACCCATCAGCCTACAGCCACACTGACATGGCAGCACTTTGAGCTATACATGCTCTGGAAGAGCAAGGCTGAAGGTTTTCCACTATCTACCAGTAATTATCATAATAATCATCACCAAATCAGTACAGCTCAGCCTCTGAGGATCATGAATGTCTGTTTAAGGTTCATATCTTTTAACTATTCTATTTTGTCATTTCTGCCGCCCTACATTTAATACTTTACTTGTTCTGTCTGATCTTCTCACTGCAGGATGGTTGTTTTGGAGACACATCAGACCGAGGACCAGTCAGGGATGTCCAACCTGTACGTCTTGGAAATTGCTGAGAATTATGTCATGTTGCCCTGACCCTCCTGTCTGCTGGCACGGAGCATCATGGGAAACTCCATTTCCATATGAATGCCTCTACCCAGGATTTACACTGTCCAATGGGAAAACACGTTGGGCATCAACATTTGAGTCTGTCATCTTTAACTCTGCTGCACGTGGACAGTGCTACAGGGTTTTATTTTCTAATGGGAGGAGAGGAGACAAGACAACATGAAGGCAGGATCTTGCAGAATCATACTGGCCTGAGCTGATTGTTGTGATGTAACCTTTATCCCTTAAACTCAGGGAGTCTGCTCTTATTTGTGCTCATTTCTGTGCGGTTTGAGAGATCCAGAACAATCTCCAGGCAGCTGAGAAAACCCTACATGAATAGTGAAGGAAGGACATCCTCTCTGACACTAAAGAGGAGATTCTGCTTTCTTCTGCCACAGTATTGTTGATCACAGCAGCAGCCACCTGCAGGGCCTGAAATATAAGGCTTTTCATAGATACCACGTCAGAGCATATAGGACTGAAGCAACACTGCTGCTGCGCACACTGCGTGTTTTGTAACCAGAGTTTGTATGTCAGTGTTGGATCGAAGTTACACACGTCTTACGGCTGTTACACTGTAATAAAGTTAATTAACACAATATGAGGTGAACCGTATTGATCTTGAAGGGGAAACGGAGCAAATCAGTTACGGTTAACAAAAGGAGGAAGTTAATTACGCAGCCTCTGGTAGTGTGTCAAGGTTGTCTGAGTATTTGGAAAGCTTCTCTGCTATCTGTGAGTGTGTGTGTGGATGTGTGTGTGTGTGTGTGTGTGTGTGTGTGTGCCCACTCCTCAATAGATGTGTATGTAGTAAAGAAGATGACGTATAATAGGCCTATTTCAACAGCAGTGAATTCTTTTTAATTTGACCCACTGATTGTATTTCCATCCATCCATCCATCCATCCATCCATCATCTATACCCCCTTATTCTTAACCAGGGTCCCAGGGATCTGCTGGAGCCTATCCCAGCTCTCTCTGGGTGAAAGGCAGGGGTACACCCTGGACAGGTCACCAGTCCATCACAGGGCCACATAGAAACCAGGAACCTTCTTGCTGTGAGGCAACAGTGCTAACCACTATCCACTGTGCTGCCCCTGACTGTATTTGACCTGCAGAAATCCGTCATGCTCTTGTTATATAGACAGACTATTATAAAGGGAAATTACAGATCAGTATCACAAATAAATAAAAGTATATATGCAATAAAAAGAATTAAATGATAAATTCTATACAGGGCTGAACTGACTTTAATGAAATATAAGATAAATGGAATAAAATAGTCCAACTTGTTCCACTGTGGAGGGAAGAAACTGGCTATAAATCAAGTCAAATTCAGCACCCTGCAGCATGAGGCTGTTTGTGGGTGTGAATTTATAGCAAACAGATCAATAATATTGTCTAATTTCTCGCCACAGCCTCCCGTGTTAGATTGCGCATTGCAAATCTTTTATTGGAATTCAAAGCAATTTGCTTTAGAATATTTAAGAGCTCCATGTGAGCACGGCAGCCTCATATTTCTGCAATTCAGATGAGGTCGTGTGGTGGCACTAATCTCTTTCCGTAAAAAGACGCATGAGTTCTCGTTAATTGCAAACTTTACGGCCGGTACGGTGTGTTTTCGGTGAGGGCGGGACTAGAAAGTACAGCCTATCTTTAAGGTGGCTCTGAGGCTGTCAGTGGGAGCTTAAATGAGAGATAAATCAAGCAGCTGTCCAGGCTGCGCCCTCCCTTTACTCCCGGAGTGAGCGCGCAGCGCCAGGTCGGGCCGGCAGCGGCAGCGACGCACCGTCACACGTACTTTACGCACACTAGACGAACGGAGGCAGAGACCCGGTCGAGGATGATGCTCACAGCGGCTCAGATGGGCTTTCTCTCTGGGTTTGTTTACCAGCTAGCAGCGGTATGGTCGCCGGTACTGGTTTAAAATGCACTGGAGTACAGCGGGCGTACTGGTCGGCCTAGCTGAGCTCGGCAGCTGCTGCTCGCCCTCGCCTCTCCCATTGCTACCCTAGGACTTTTTTATTGCAGCGTTTTTATTTCCAGGTCAGAATCTCAGTTTCCTGTGCGGCTTGTTTGTACTAAAAATGGCCGGAGATGGCGGCGCTCTGAAGGATATCAATGAGATTAAATCCCAGTTCCGGACCAGAGAGGGCTTCTACAAGCTGCTCACCCTCTCGGACTCGCAGCAGCGGGGCGGGCTGCCGCGGGGTCCGTCCGCCGGAGCCACGCTGGGCCCCGGGGCTGGACCCGGCGCGATACCCGGCGGAGGGGTCGGGCTGCTGCAGGGGCCCGGGGCTGCCGCCGCCGCCGCGGCTGCTGCTGCCGCGGCCGCCGCTGCCGCCTCCTCTTCGTCCAATGCCGCAGCCAACTCCTCTCCGGCGGGGTTCCTGCCGCCGGTCCGGGTCTCCATGGTCAAGCTGCAGCCCGAAGACCCGAGCGAGGACTCGGAGCGGGTGTGCTTCAACATCGGCAGGGAGCTGTATTTCTACACGTACACCAACATCAAGAAGGTGAGCCCAGGCTGCCGCGCCGCTGCCGCGCGTCCCTCACAGCGGACAGCCAGGCTTAGCTTAGCACGCTAGCCCGCGCTGCCAATCGCAGGCTGTTTGCTCGCGTTTCGTCGTCTTGTTCAGCCGAGCCTGCTGGGCTGCTGGTGCCAACATGCACACATGGCGTTTCTGCTCGTGGTGCAGCTCAAAATGGAGCGGCTGCTGATTTGGCTGCAGAGGCGGTGGATGGTGCATCATGCAGACGGATGCACCGTGTCAGTGGCCGCTCCAGGAGGAAGCAGCCTGCAGGCTCTGACAGCTCCACTCACTGCATTTTCACTGGAAACCAGCTGCTGCTTTCAGTCTTATCATTGGCCCCTAAAGAGGGAGACCGCAAGGAGCATGAGTTAGCAGCTGGTGTGAGTCTGTTGAGTTTTATACTGAAAATCTCTTTCCGACACTCACTGCGTCAGACTCTCCCTGTCCCCTGAGGGAGAAGTGTGAAAATCATAAAACAATGTTTCTGAGCAGTGTGACATTTTGAAGCAGTCTGTTTTGCACCTGTCCTCCAGTTTCTTCTAACGGAGCTGCATTTAGCAATGCTAATGTAAAGAAACAAGCATTTATTTATTTTGGAGAGCTGGGAGTGCTTGCAGCTAGATGCAACACTTCCTTCTAAACCAGGAAGGCTAATAATCCATTTAGGAGGAACTGGAGGAGACATGCAAAAGGCTTCATGGATCAGCTAATGAGGAGAAATACTCTCAGTGCACAGTGACAGTCACAAGATGCATCATTTTCTCCTTTCTGGCCCATAATGCAATCACAAGTACAGTGTGATGCAGCTAATTCGTCTTTATTGGTGCAGATATGTGTAGATGGTTAGACTGGGGGAAGCAGAACCCACGAACAGATGGTTTCTGCAGGAAATCACATCCAAACACATTCACATGCACCCGATGGTGTGACACACACTGTACGTTCAGCAATTAGTGGATATGTGCCTTAACGCAGCATGACGTGCACTAAATTATCGTCCACATGCTCAGAATCAAAGGTTCCCTCTCTGCTTTGTGTAAAAGAACGAAAAGAGTTGATGTCGTTCTAAAGTTTGTGCTTCTGTCTCTTCTGCTGCCAGCACTGTCAGGGAGCCAACTGTGAAACCAGATCCAAAGTTCACCATCTGGGGGAAAAAAACAAAGCTGTATTCAGTGTTTATTGGTTGCATCTTCTCCATCCCCTTAATAAGAGCATTATCAATGCATCTCCAATAGCTGAAACAATTAGCCAGTGAATCAAAATGAATAATAAACTCACTGTCTTTGGGCTTTAAATGGCTAATTGAGAAAATCATCTGAATATTGGTCAATATTGATATTTATCATAAATTTGCAAACCTCATCTCCAATCAGCTGTACATTTTTGGTGTCTCTACTTTGCCTACGTTTCCCAGCATGCATTTATTTATTGATTTGCCGGATAAAATGGAAAACACACCCACTGCCATCCAGAAATTGGTCTGAATGTGGTTGAAGATGTTCTTGAGACATCGTGTTACACACAGCCTACAGTCAGTGACTGTATTTCAGTGTGAAGCAGCTTCTGACTTCACTGCTTTCACTTCTCCAGTACAACCTGCTTTTAACTTAACGCTCAGGATGCCTTTTGACACCTGCATGTCACTAACCATTATACTTTCCCCACATAAAATGTCACCTGATGAGAAGACTAAGACCTGCACACTAACTCTGATCTGCAAATTCATTTAGGGGCACGTTAGCATTTTTTTCTAGTCTGTCCAAAAGCAGTGTTCAAATGCCTGTGCAGCCTGTGACGCTTTTAGCCATAGATGGATTATGAAATAACAGGCCCCCCACCCTACAGATTTAAAGACTTGTGTGTGTTGTTTTCATAATTAACATTTATTATTTGTTTGTGGCAATTTATAATTGTTTTATAGCTGTGTTGTGTCTGTTTTGCATCATTTTTCATTCATTTTTAAAATTCCTTTTTGTTTTGGTCTATGTTTTACTGTTTTTTCGCCTGTTTTCTGTCCTGTCATATTCACTTTGCATCTCTTTATGGTTGTTTAGCATTTTCTTTACTCATTTTGTGTTTCCTTGAAGTCATTTTATTGACTTTCCAAAAAATGTGAACAGTCAAACAGATGTCAGAGTGGTTCCAGTAGTCCCGTTCAGTGAAGCAACCGTGGTTTTAGTTGGCTGGAGTCCTTCCCCCAGTTCATACTGGTTGGTCAGAGGTCCATTCCTAATGTCTTTCTAATAGGAGACATGAAGGAGAAAAAAATCCACCCTCCTCCACAAATATGTTCCAGTTTTGACTCAAGCTAATGGAATGGATTATTATAGAGGAGAGCTAAAGATATTAAAGAGAGTGTAACTTTGGAAGAATCCCAGTCACATGTTTTGGCTGAAACCTCATATCAGCTTCAGATAAAGTTTGGAATTTGTGTTTTTGCACTGAGCACATGAGGTCTGTATGAGCAGGACTGAAAACAAACAAGCGGAACCAATGAAAAACCTTTAGTCTGACATTAAAAGCTGATGTTTGCCATCGATCTGTTGGATGGATGAGAAGTGTTTTTCATTCAAACCGTGTGGTAGCTGCTCTGAAAAGATCTTAGTGGGTCGTTTTGTCAAATATGCTTCAAGATCATTTGTCAAAATAGGAAAAATAATGGTGGCAGATATTAAAAGAGCCCAGAAATGTAATCTTGATTGACAGAAGTTTGAAACTGTTAAATTGTTTTAGTCTGGGTTGTTGCTTTCTGGTGAGACAAGCGACCTATTAGCTGCTCCTTAGCTGATGTTTTGCTTGTGGGTCCTGGTTCCTCATCTGTCTGCAGGCTGTGGACCTCAGTAAGCCAATAGACAAGAGGATCTACAAGGGGACTCAGCCGACGTGTCATGACTTCAACCAGTACTCCGCCACAGCAGAGAGTGTAGCTCTGATCGTGGGTTTCTCGGCCGGACAGGTCCAGTACCTCGACCCCATCAAGAAGGAAACCAGTAAACTCTTCAATGAGGAGGTACAGTATCTGCCTGCGGACGTCTGCTCTTGTTCGTTTTCCTCTAATGTGTCGAGGAAGCTGCAGCCCTTTGTGCTGTTGTGATTAAAGCCCGCTGCAACACAACAGGAAGTTTTGTTTTTGTTCTAGTTTAGACGCTGTGATGTTCCCTTGAAAGTTTCTTCAGCGTTGTCCCTGTAACCTGCTTATATATTCATGTCCTGTGTCTTCAGAACTGGTTCTTTCTGTTTAATGGGATTCTCCTTAATGGGATTCCCGATTAAACTGAGGAGGCTGGGGGTGCATGGGTGCACTATTGCATGCAGACTTTATCGTGTTCATCTCTCAGGGATTGTGCTTCTCTAAATCTTTGGTTTTGTCTCTGCTGTAGCTCATTTCTTGGTCTCTATAGAATCTGTTCCTATGCTTCCCTTCTTCTCAATACTTTATATTTGGTTTTTTCAAAGTATGTATTTTTCTAGCAGTGAGGTGATTCTACCAAGTATGTACAAAAAGGCACAAAAACTTCAAATCAATGCATTTTCTTCTCTTTTCTGCTTTTCTTGCCCATTTCTTCCCCAATCTCCTCTACATCTGTCCACCACCCCCTCCATCATTCCTTCCTTTTTATTTTTCCATACATCTCGGCCTCTAAATCTCTCTCTTCCCTGTTCTTCTCCTTCCCTCCTCCTGTTTTCCAGAGGCTGATAGACAAATCCAAGGTGACGTGTCTAAAATGGCTTCCCAAGTCTGAGAACCTGTTCCTGGCCTCCCATGCCAGTGGCCACCTCTACCTCTACAACGTGGACCACCCATGTGGCACCACGGCTCCACAGTACTCTCTTCTGCGGCAGGGCGAAGGCTTTGCCGTCTATGCCTGTAAAACCAAGACGCCACGCAACCCGCTGCTGCGATGGGCTGTGGGTGAGGGAGGCCTCAATGAGTTTGCTTTCTCCCCAGATGGCGTGCATGTTGCGTGCGTGGGCCAGGACGGCTGCCTGCGAGTCTTTCACTTTGATTCAATGGAGCTGCAGGGGGTGATGAAGAGCTACTTTGGCGGGCTGCTGTGTGTGTCGTGGAGCCCTGATGGGAAATATCTTGCCACAGGTGGGGAGGATGACCTGGTTACCGTCTGGTCATTTGCAGAAAGCCGTGTGGTGGCCAGAGGGCATGGGCATAAGTCCTGGGTCAACGTGGTGGCATTTGACCCTTTCACGACCTCCCTGGAAGACGATGAGCCCATGGAGCTCAGTGGCAGCGAGGAGGACCTCCATCAGGGTGCGCCAAATAACTCCATGCACTTTGGCCGGGTCCGAACAAGCAGCACTTTGTCCCATCTTTCTCGGCACAGCTCCAAAGGTGGTGGTTCCACGTCAGTCACATACCGGTTTGGCTCGGTGGGGCAGGACACCCAGTTCTGCCTGTGGGACCTGACAGACGACGTGTTGTACCCACGCCTGCCCCTGTCCCGCGCCTTTACTAACACTTTTGGACCCTCATTGTCCAACTCTGGCAGTGGGGTGGTCAACAGCACCTCAGGTGGGGGAGGAAGTGGAGGGGTGGAGGGTCACCATCACCCACCTAACACAAACACCGGCACCTCCAACCCACCGACACTCCCCCTTCCACTTCCTCGCTCCCTTTCACGCTCTAACTCTCTGCCCCACCCGGCCGTGGCAAACGCCTCCAAGAGCCAGGGTGCCTCGGAGGGTGGCGGTGGAAGTGGAGGAGGGGTAGGGAGCAGCGGAGGAGGAAACAGCACCCCCTTCAGCATTGGCCGCTTTGCAACGCTGTCGCTTCAAGAGCGCAAGTCGGACAAGTCTGGTGGCAGTGGCGGGGTGGAGAAGGAGCACAAGCGCTACCACAGTCTGGGCAACATCAGCAAAAGCAACGACAAGATCAATGTGGCGCCGAGGAGCAACCGGCTGGACGCTGCCAAGGTCCTGGGCACCACGCTGTGTCCACGAATGAACGAGGTGCCACTCCTGGAGCCGCTGGTGTGCAAGAAGATCGCACACGAGAGGCTGACCGTCCTGGTTTTCATGGACGACTGCATCATCACAGCCTGCCAGGAGGGTCTGATCTGCACCTGGGCACGGCCAGGCAAGGTGGTACGTCTTCAGGCATCATTTTGTATTATCAACTACAATTAAGACTTATTCCTATTTTGATCATTAATCTTCATATTTAAAAATAAGTGAAGACTCTCACCTTTGAAATTAGGCCACTCCATTTTCTCCAGTGGTTTTCCTTATTTCAGGACATTCATTATGAAGTGGTAATTAGCCTACTTACTCTACTTTGTCAGTAAACTAAGATCATTAGTCATTTGAGACAATCACTCACCATCTGCTCATCTTTTTATCTTCCTGCACCTTAAGTGACATCCAGGCTTTTCTGGTCTGATTGTCCCTTGTTTCTAACCTTCCCTCATATTTTGTCTGTGTTTGTTCAGAATTTGACAGCACAGAACGGGAACTCTCCGAGCGGCACCGTGGTATAGCTGGAGGAGAAGCTTTGCACTCATCCCTCACTCCATCTCTTCTGTCTGACAGCTTCTCCACCCAATCTCAGAAATGTCAAATTTGGGGCCAACAACCACAGACTGTACACAACCTACCACTGCAGTATTATACACTCACTGTAACTCTGCACTGCTTCCCTGTTCCCAGTTGGTTTTATTCCCACAGCGGCCACAGTTGGTCAGGAAGCACTTCCTGAAGGTCTGGCACAGACGTATCTGGACACCCCATTAGTCTGCGGCTGTTTGGCGTGGTTTAGATGAGGTTTGATAGTTCTCTGTTTTAAAGTTAAGGTGTCACAGACCTTTGGCCATATGATGTATTACCTTTTATATCTGTGCTGTTTCCTACAGTAGTTTCTAGTGTTTAGATTAAAATTGGAATATCATGAGTCATTCTTGTTAACAGGATTCAGATCCACAGCCTCTGCTTCCCTTCGCTTTTATTTTTTGTACATCATCAAGCAGCTCTGCCTTGTGCATTATAACACTTTCCACTTTAAAGTGTTGGATGGGTTTCAGGGCTTTAATGGTTTTAATGGACACCTGCCAATACACAGAAACAGGTATTTTGAAGCCGCTGTAACTTTAGATTCATCGTGCCACATTTATTCCTAAATGTCTGAGTGCTGGTGTGTTAATGGGGCTCAGCAGCAGGGAACGGCTGCACTGTGCCTGGACTTCAGGAAGAGTTTATCAGCATGTGTCACTGTGGGAATAAAGTTTATTCCCAGTGCTTGGGCCCTCTGCCTTCACCTCTCCACCGTGTTTATCTGTGGAAAGACTGCATCCAACAAATAGTTTTTCCTTTCTGTGTAACCCTGAAGCAACAAGGAGGGAGCAGCAGTCGTCATCAGGTCCCTTCTGTTTCCCTGTCAGCCAACAGATACTGCAGAAGCCACGGCCATTGTATTTAAGTTATTTATTTTATCACAAGACTGTGTAGTAATTTATACTGTAAATACTGCAAATACTCTATAAATACAAAAAGTACAAGTGTGTATGGGAATAATGACTTGACAGCAAGAAAGTGAAGAGAAAACAGGAAAGATGAATATTAATATATGAAGATCCTTCTATTGTACATAGTAACCACAGTTACAAGTTGAATGGCTGCTGTTTTAGGGAACTTGAAGATGTCAGTGTGTTTTTCGTGTGATAGAGTTGTCCCTCAGAATGAGCCGTGGTGAATCTGTCAGCGCAGGCAGAAGAGACTGAGCCGGGGTGAGCACAGAGTACCTGAACGTTTCAGCTGACTGGTCCTGGACATCATGTGTGGACAAACAGCATCTTGAAGAATAACATGCTCATGAACAAACACACACTCCTACACATTCCGAACGTGAAACATGCACACACACACTCACTCACTCACACACACACACACACACACTCCCTTATGGTGTAGCATCATATTCACGATACTGTGTCTTGGACTCCATTCCTGTTGCACCTGAATTGCCTCTTGCAAGAATTTGCACATTCAATAAATCCACAGTCCATCCTGAGGTGCCACGGCTGACGTTAGGGGGTGTTATTGTATTGTTTTGTCTGAACTCTGTGCAGAAACAACGCCCATTTACCCACAATCCACTGGGGATTGTTGGTACAGAGGATTAAATAGTCATATGTGCAGACAGAACAGCTCTGTGATGAGATTTGGATTTATTTTCTGTTTAACAGGTTTAAGTATCACTCTGACTGGTTCTCATTTTCCTGCTTACTGTTTCTGATTCTTGTTCAGTCTTTTCCTGGTGTATTATTTAGCTAAACCAAAAACATTGCCATCTGTGTTAAAGTACATTTGTGCAGCCAGACAGCTGCCCCTGGGTGTTAGGTATGGGATTCACGTTTAAAGTGAAAAAGAAAACATTCTTCAGTGTTTGTTTTAAGCAGCCAAACAAATATGACATGGGACATTGAATTGTCTGCATCCTTATACCGTGCTGCATTAAACGCTTAAACACACTTCCCAGCCAGATGCAGGGGAATAACCACATCTGTCTGTCTGCCCAGCAGTTTGGTCCAAATTGGAATTTCTTTAATCAGCTGGAATTTCTGTTCCCTCAATTATGGGTTTTCACTTTTCTGTATCACTGAGACACATTTCTGTGTCTCTTTGCCATGTTGTAAACATGATGCATACTGTGTGTGATATAAGGCTCAAGTCTTGTTTTCAGAGATTGAGAAGCAGAATTGAAAAAGCCTGTTTAATAATGAACCATGTGGTTGGAATTCAGATCCAGTTGTAGTAAATCAACATGTGTGTGTGTGTGTGCGCCAGATGTTTCTGTCCACAGCCAAACCATCAACCAGAGAACAGCCTGCTGAACACAAGCTGCGTCTTTTCTTCTTTTCCTTTAGCATTCCTCTTGCTTTGTGTAACAGCTGAAGTGAAAACTCAGTGCTGTAACCTGCCAGTACTTTTATCAGCATTGTGTATTTTCTTTGTGTGTGTTTTATTGAGTTCCTGTCTCCTGTAAACAGCAGAGTAACTTCCAGGATCAAGCCCGTGGAGCAACAGATAAAGCAGCAGTTTCCCTGGGTGCTGTCAGGGGAGTGTAGCTTGTTTGTCATAACAGCAACACGTCTGCCCAGTGTCATGAATGAGCTCATGAGCTTTGGGGTCGATCTCAGTGTGAAGTGTAAATTAATGCTTTATCACGGCCTTGAAGAGAAGAGGAAAAGCTACATCTGCTCTCTTTGCATGTTAAAGGAGTAATTCACACTTTCCCAGAAATACAGACACTGTCTTATTTTTGGGTTTGAGTTTGTCCTAAAGCTTATGCAGCTTCATCAAAGTGTTTTTAAGAGCAGATGTTTGGGTCCAGCTGATATTCACCTCGTCATTCTGTGACTTGTGTTCTCCAAGGTGAATTTGTGGTTTTAAATATGCTCCTGACTGTCACAGTCCTCTGCTTTAGCTCTGTCTCCACATGCAGGTGTTTGTTTAGCACTTCCCCACATTAAAACCAAATGGAGTAGAAGCTAAACAGACACACTCAGGTATAGAGACAACATCAGGATGTGTCTGAATGGGAACCTGAGTTTTCCTCAGCTTTGTGTGAGAGTCTGTCTGCGGGAAATATGTGAGTCTGGGTTTACATGGTGCAGGTGTTTAACCACTAACAAACACTTGGATGATGCTGCACAAGCTGTTTGAAGGCATGGGATGTTTTACTCGTCAGTCTGAGATCTTACAAGTTTAAGAGATGCAGGAGACGACCGACTGTGAAGACAATAACTGAACTGCCCTGTTTAATAAGTGAGTTTCAATTTGTCTTATTTACTGGCTGCTTTTGTGCTTCCTGAGCAGATTTTCTCAGACACTAGAAAATCAGAAGAGATGTAACAAGAAGAGTTTCTGAACATAAGAGACTGCAGATGTTAATTATTAATCGTTCTTTTCCCACAGGCCATATATACTGTATGTATGTTTTGGAGTGGGTTGTCCTTCCTCCACTAACGTTTTTGACCCTGTCAGACAAATGTTAGTGCAGGTAAATCTTGGAGGAGGCACCAGGTGTAGAGCTCAGCTGACACACAGGAGGATGATGTTAAATAAAATACTGTCCTGTAGTTTCTTTCCAAAACGTATTTCAAATAAATACAAGCTCCACTGCGTTAAAAGTGCTGTAATATAAGAACAGACACGGCTAGTTCAGACTTTGTGCTTTATTGTGTGAAAGAAGCTCTCGGGCGACCTTCAGCCTGACTTTGGAGCAAAGATTTGTGGTTTGATGTTTTACTGTTTAACTGTTACTGGCTGAGAGAAGATCTGATGCGACCATGTGAACTGAACCCAGAAATAAAAGCTCTGATACCAGGAGCAGCTGCAGCTCCATCCTCACAGCCGGCTGCTGCAACATGAGTAAACTCAGTAATTCACCTTTCACCTCTGCAGACGCTGTGTCCAGGCTGTCTACGAGCACAGAAACAGCCTGCTCTCCAAAATGACTGAGGAAGCCACAGTTAAGTGCAAACTAAAAGCTCAGGCAGTATTTTGCTCTTAATGCCTTGTTCTGGACAGAAACTACTCAAAATATTATTGCACATATCTTCATTTTGTGCTCTGTGAAAGGCTGTTTCTCCATTTCACAAATGTCTTAACAGTTTTTTTCTTCGCTCTGTAAATGTGAGTGTAAAATACACTTTCTCCATTATCACTGTACAGTTCCCACGTGCACTGACACACACACTCATAGTGTCACACACATTTTCACACACTTTATGCCTGTTCTGGTGGAGGTTCTAGCAGCAGAATGACGTCACTGTATCTGGTTTGTGTTTGGGGATCTGTTAATAAAACATTAAACTACAACAGTGTCTGTGTCTCTGGATGGACACAACCTGGGTCCATATTAATAATACTGATTATTAGAAGTAATCACAACATTATACAGGTTCTATATTTTAGCAGGGTAAAAATATTAAATGTAATTTTATTTATTGGCATTAGATGGGAAGTATAATTGAACTTTATTGACTTTCATACTGACCTGTGGTGACTTTATAAAGAATATTAATAGGATATATCAGTGGTTTGAAATATTTAGCACTTCAGAGATAAATCTAATGCACTTTACTTTGGTTAACATTTGAAGAAAGACTGCATTTGAAAACTTTCTGCAAACATGTAAAATCTAAGTGATTTGTGACTAAGGAGCTTGTCCTCCAAGCAGCTGTTAGTGGTTATGAACTGATAAACTCAGAGCCTTTGTTTATCAGCAGCTTATAACAGACTGAACTTTATTCTGTAACACTATGGAAAGTACTTCAAATTAGAAGTATATAAGGTAGTTAACGTCAGCTACCCAGCGGTATATAAAGTACTTCAAATTAGAAGTATATAAGGTAGTTAACGTCAGCTACCCAGCGGTATATAAAGTACTTCAAATTAGAAGTATATAAGGTAGTTAACGTCAGCTACCCAGCGGTATATAAAGTACTTCAAATTAGAAGTACATAAGGTAGTTAACGTCAGCTACCCAGCGGTATATAAAGTACTTCAAATTAGAAGTATATAAGGTAGTTAACGTCAGCTACCCGCGGTATATAAAGTACTTCAAATTAGAAGTATATAAGGTAGTTAACGTCAGCTACCCAGCGGTATGTAGAGTACTTCAAATTAGAAGTATATAAGGTAGTTAACGTCAGCTACCCGCGGTATATAAAGTACTTCAAATTAGAAGTACATAAGGTAGTTAACGTCAGCTACCCAGCGGTATATAAAGTACTTCAAATTAGAAGTATATAAGGTAGTTAACGTCAGCTACCCGCGGTATATAAAGTACTTCAAATTAGAAGTATATAAGGTAGTTAACGTCAGCTACCCAGCGGTATGTAGAGTACTTCAAATTAGAAGTATATAAGGTAGTTAACGTCAGCTACCCGCGGTATATAAAGTACTTCAAATTAGAAGTACATAAGGTAGTTAACGTCAGCTACCCAGCGGTATATAAAGTACTTCAAATTAGAAGTATATAAGGTAGTTAACATCAGCTACCCAGCGGTATGTAGAGTACTTCAAATTAGAAGTATATAAGGTAGTTAACGTCAGCTACCCGCGGTATATAAAGTACTTCAAATTAGAAGTACATAAGGTAGTTAACGTCAGCTACCCAGCGGTATATAAAGTACTTCAAATTAGAAGTATATAAGGTAGTTAACGTCAGCTACCCGCGGTATATAAAGTACTTCAAATTAGAAGTATATAAGGTAGTTAACGTCAGCTACCCGCGGTATATAAAGTACTTCAAATTAGAAGTATATAAGGTAGTTAACGTCAGCTACCCGCGGTATATAAAGTACTTCAAATTAGAAGTATATAAGGTAGTTAACGTCAGCTACCCGGCGGTATATAAAGTACTTCAAATTAGAAGTATATAAGGTAGTTAACGTCAGCTACCCGCGGTATATAAAGTACTTCAAATTAGAAGTATATAAGGTAGTTAACGTCAGCTACCCGCGGTATATAAAGTACTTCAAATTAGAAGTATATAAGGTAGTTAACGTCAGCTACCCGCGGTATATAAAGTACTTCAAATTAGAAGTATATAAGGTAGTTAACGTCAGCTACCCAGCGGTATATAAAGTACTTCAAATTAGAAGTATATAAGGTAGTTAACGTCAGCTACCCGGCGGTATATAAAGTACTTCAAATTAGAAGTATATAAGGTAGTTAACGTCAGCTACCCGCGGTATATAAAGTACTTCAAATTAGAAGTATATAAGGTAGTTAACATCATCTACCCAGCGGTATATAAAGTACTTCAAATTAGAAGTATATAAGGTAGTTAACGTCAGCTACCCGCGGTATATAAAGTACTTCAAATTAGAAGTATATAAGGTAGTTAACGTCAGCTACCCGGCGGTATACAAAGTACTTCAAACTAGAAGTATATAAGGTAGTTAACGTCAGCTACCCGGCGGTATACAAAGTACTTCAAACTAGAAGTATATAAGGTAGTTAACGTCAGCTCAGACCCAATAAAGCGGCTGAGTATTTTTAAAATTACTTCATATCTACAGTAAAAAAAAAACATCAATGGCGGAAACTCTCTGAGGAACCATCCGACAGCACAAGGAGGTGCGTCAAATGGCCTGACGAAGATAACCGAATAAAGTCGAAGCGACAAAACAGGTTGGTGACGTAACTCCGGGGCGTGGCGTCCGAACAGCTGCGACGTTTCGTCAATGATCGGAGTGTCGGTCAACACCGGAACCTTAACTATATCAAAATAAAAATTCTGACAGTAGAAAAAAGAATTAGTGATCCTACAGCCTGAGTTACTCACCTAATGTGATAAAAGTTTTTGTTATTACCCTAATATCACAAAATTAATTTAACTTAAAACTTTCAAAAACATGAAGTAAGTAGGAAGATCAAGTGTAAGATACTAAAAATTACTAACTAAAATGCAAGTTAAGCAAAATATAAATATAAAATAAGATATAAAGTTTTAAAATTGTGTGAAATAACGTTTCATGGAAGGGAAGAGCATAGCAAAGTCAAGTTGAAAGCAAAGCTAAAATAGTCCATGTCCAGAGGAAAATAGAGTTCATTGGAAAAGTCTGTACCTGCCAGACGTCTTTACAGCATAGTAACCAAAGAGATTAAAGTAAAACTGAAAAACAGCAAAAATATTTAAATGGGTCTCTTTTTACTTATTGTGTTTTTATGACTTTTCTCAGGTCTGTGTGGACCTACAGCTACAACTTTACTTTAAATGGACTTTAGTAATTTCCAAATATCTGAAAACATCTGTGTGTCTTTACAAAATGTTTAATCTATACTAACGCACCATGTTATCTACTGATGAGTTTACTCTGTAGAATCACTGCAAAGGTGAATGTAGTGATTAAATAAATGCAGAGATGTAAAAAAGATGTAAAAAAGTCAAGAAGTTGAAAGTAACATGCTTCAGATTATCGTGTTTTATTATTTTACCACAGTATACACAGACTGAAAAGATCAAATATATATGCATGAATATGTGAAAACATAAATGACAACAGACTCTAATGTAACTAAATATAAACACAAGCATGTGTATGTGTTATCATGGTTATTAAAGTGACTGTGCTTCTTTTGTGGGAGATCTTTGGGTCTAAATACAAATTCTCTTAACGCGTCTTAGCGCTAAGAGCAACGGGACCTTTATTCTGAAAAGCCGAGCGGAAACAGCGTGCTGTTGCGGCTGGCGCAGCTGCTGTTTGCTCCACCAGAATAAACAATAACAGCAGAATCACAGCTCGACGGGCAGTTTGAACATGGAGTCTGTGAAAGAGGAGACCGTGGCGGTCAAACGGTAAGACGGTTTTTCTACCACATTTCCTCTCAATCCGGTTTTAAACCGACCCTTTCTTCCGCCGCGGCCTCTTATTTTGTGTTCGTTGCAACTTTGCTCCGACTCGGTCCCGGTGAGCCGTGAGCAGGCGGGCGGTGCAAACAGCGGCTCTTGTGCACACGATGCAACACTTCTCCAAACTGCAGAAGGTTTCGTGCAGGCTTGTCGGAGCACATTGTGCTGCAGACGGCGCCTCCTGCACCGTCACGGACACCTGGTCGGTGTCTGCGCTCTGCGGCAAACACCGGGGAAACCGGTGAACCGGATTTGTTCTGTGGCTCCTAAAAACAAAATGTGTGTTGCGTCTTTAATCTGTGGACGTCCTGCGCGGTTTGTGTGAGCGGTGCGTTTATTGTTCTGTGTTGGTTTCAGAGTTAAGGAGAAAACCCACATCAGCCTTTGTTAGGCCCCAGAGCAGCAGGTTTACTATGACCCGGGTTGTCCTGTGGGCAGACTGAGGACTGAACTGTGATCCTGCACTTCAGGCCTCAAGTCAGAATATTGGTCCGTGTTTTTAAAGCTCAGGGAGGATTCAGTATTTCCTAAAGCAAGTGCTTCACATTCTGCCTCCATAAATCCACCTCAGTCTTTGACCTGTGCTGTCCTGCCCCTGTTGGGACTCAGCACAAGGTTGTGGAATGTACTTCAATACAAATGTGAGATACTTGTACTTTACTTGAATATTATATTTCAACTCCACTACGTTCCTGAGGCAAAGATAGTACTTTTTACTGCACTACCTGATAGCTGGAGTAACTTTTCACATAAATAGGATCTTGTAGAATATGAGGCACTGCTGCAGATGAAGTTCCCCTCACTTTATAAAGTACGTCAAACTGGTCCATATTTACACAGCAGTAAAGTTCAACATAAACATTGAATATTCACCTAAAAACACCAGGTAAAACATGGGCAGGCACTAGTTTTCTGTAGTTCTTTAGTACTTTTACTTTGATACTTTAAGTACATTTTGCTGATAATACTTTACTGAAGTACGATTTTAACACAGGACTTCTGCTTCTACTGAAGTAAATATCTGAGTACTTCTTCCCTCACTGGTTATGGAGTCTGGGTACTGTCCAGCCCATTATCATCCCTCCATGTGTTGGGGACCATAGTTTATGTTTACACTCAGATATTTTTTTGTGTTACTTCCTTTAAAAATAAACTTTTCACAGATGAACCTGCAGGTTTTATGTTTTTTCACTCGATGCTTTGCTTCTTTTCTTTGTTTTAAGCTTCTAAATTCGTCCCCTGAAGCTGGACATCGTCACACTTTATTTGTATTAATGTAGAAAAAACTACTTTAGAAGTGACTCTTGACAGATTGATTTCTCAGAGGGCCGGAACGATGAGCCGATTAATCGATTAGTCGATTGACAGAAAATGAATCTCCAGATGTTTAGATATTCAATTAATCACTAAGGTCAATGTTCAAGCAAAATACCATCAAACTGCAGGTTCAGCTTTTATTCGTCACATGTAATGGGAAGCTGGATATTTGTGGGTTTGCAGTGTTGACTGACGTTTTCTAGACTAAATGATCATTGATATAATATGAGGTTTAATATAATTATAGTCCTAAGTTAAAAGGTCCAACCTTCTGCTCCTGATCTGTTTTTGATGCAAACTTTGTGCGGTTTAAATGAAGCCCTGTCTAAAGACTGAAGCTGACCAGACCCTCAGAAGGTTTTCAGGGAGTTGACTGCTGATCTGTGTCAGTCCGAGTCGGGGTCATATCCAAAGACCTTTTCAGAGCCGGAGAGAAAATGTGAAACATGTGATGGAGCGGTTGTTTGTGTTTTTAGCGTGAGCGGCCCCCCGGCCCCTTAGGAAGCCAACGATTAGGCCAGGAACAAGAAGTAATATTGTCTTGACGTAGTTCAGCCTTAATTTCAGCCTCAGTGTGACCATCGTGTTTTTCTTCTCATGCAAACTGACTGTACATTTGCTTTTATGTGTGTGTCCATGTTGTCTATTAGTGGGAACTGTACAAACATATTTAAAGCCCAGAAACTGCACAAAGTGCCAATTAACTATTGATGATATCCATTAATATGCTCATTATTTACTGGCTGTATATGAAATCCATGGTTATGTATGAGGAGGCTACAGTTCACTATAGTGGGATAATGTGAGCACCGTGATTTACTGCGACTTCAGTTTTTGTTTTGTTTGTTGTCTCCCACAAAGTTAGATTTTATCTCGTTAGTGCCTTCGTTAACGTAGAATCCAGAATGAGCTGGTTATGACTTCCTGGTTCAGCCATCAGTGGAAATGGACGCAGTTTTACACGACATGACGTCACAATACTTGAGTGTGTCTATTGTTCGCCTCTGATTCTTCAGGGGGAAGTGTGTGTCCTTGATGCCGTCAGCGCTTTCTGATAAACAGACACTGTTTTGATCCAGAGGGAAATTAGGTTTTCCAGCAGCTTCTAACAAACAAGTTGTATCAGCATTTATGCAACTTACCTATAAATAATTTAAATATAATATAAAGCCATATGATACACAGTTCGCTGGATAATGTTAAGAAACTGGACATTGAGAGGCTTTTTTTTCCCCTCAAGAACAAATGTGATTAAAAATAAAGAAAACCAGTTCGTTGTAGTATTATTAGTGTGTGTGTGTGTGTGTGTGTGTGTGTGTGTGTGTTAATATGTTAATATGTTAATATGTTAATGTGTGTCAGAGAGAGACGGGGGCGTCTTTGCTTGCCCCTCGCCCTGTTGGGAATGTTTCTGTTTGTAAATTCAGCCCAAAGTAATCTGGCATCCTTGTCATCCAGAGGCCAGTGTGAGCATGAAAGCAGCAGTGGGCAGCCTGCCGTCACAGAAACCTGTTCCTTGTTTTGGTGAACATTGTGTTCCAGCGAGAACAAGGCTGAGCTTGATTTGTGTGTCAGGGTGTAATGCGCATGTCAGCGGGGATGTGAGGCGTCTGGACTGGGGGTGGGGGCTTCTGCTCCTTAACTACGTTTTTTTGTGGTTGTATTTTCTTCTGCTGTCGTCTTCCTCCGCCTCCATCTCTCCTCTCTCTCCCCACTCTGGGGACAGCTGAGGACATTGTGTTCTCAGTGTATTTCACTTTACACACACACACACTGTACACAAAGCTGTGTGTTATTAAGAGGCTGTGGAGGTATGTCTTTGCCTGACTGTGGTTATTTGTGTGTGGGTGTGTTTCCCTCTCAAACACTTTCACAGGACAGTCCTGATAATCAACAACTGCTCATGTTCAACAGTGTAACAACTGCATAAACACACACACACACACACACACACACACACACACTAAGACACACTGACATTGAGCAATAAGGTCTGACTGCCAGCACGCAGCTCTGTTCTCTGAGAACACTGTGTTCCCTGCTGCTGGCAGGCTGCTGGCTGCTGCGTGAGACTGACTGTAGGGCAGCACGGGTTTGACACATGATGGGTAGTATTATCATTATTATTAGCAGCAGCAGCAGCAGTATTATTAACAGTGGTAGTAGTACTATAATAGGAGCAGTAGTATTGTTAGCAGTTGGAGCAGATTTTGCAGGGACAAACTCTGCATTGTCGTTGTTTGTGTCATGGCTCCTACTTGCAGTTTGGTGCATCCTTTAATTCACATTTTACACTTTGTCTAAATGACAAAAACCAGAATATTCAGATGTGACAGTTTTATTCACAGTACTGGGCGAAGCAGCAGGAGTATTTACAGTAGTAGTACTACTAACCACAGCAGCTGTATTGAACAACTCTTGTTTGTAATTCTTGTGAAATTATTCATTAACTCCAAAAACCAGCTCCAGTCCTGAGAAGTACTGGTTACAGGGTCAGGGTTTCTGCTCACTGAGGACACGGCATCAGGAAAAGGAGGAGGTCAGATCACATGACCACGACAACACAAGACGATAGCTGCACCAAAAATAATCAGGGTTAAAATCCCAAACCTCACAGCAGGCTGGGACAACCCCAACCCTATCACACTGACAGGTGGGTGCTGGTGCAGCACTCACCCCCGACTTTTCTTTGGCTCATAAAACAAAAACAAAACTACGTCACGTGTCACTGGTTCCTTGTGTCTCCAGGTTTGCTCCAACATAATGATTTTTTTTAAAGCCTGAAAATACACAAGTGTAAACCTGTTTTTCTCTTTCCTGATCTGGTTGATCTTTTCGTGACCCTTCCATGTGGTGTTTATAACCCCCCCATTGGGAGCCGCAGCCTTCCCATGTTCAGGCCTGAATCATGTGAACAAAGGCTCATGTGAAAACCTTTAATGCGAATCGACAGTTTGAGAATTGAGGTTTTTTGGGTCATGTGGACCAGTCAAACACGTGTGTTTCACTACCATACACCATGGAGCTGCAGATCATCTTAGCTTGATGTTTGATGTGTGCTTGCTTTTCAGGGACACGGGTTTGTGTTGTGTATGCCGGTGTGTGTCTTGGCATGCATATCTGTGTGTACAACTCAGTTTTTGGCCTGTCCGACAAGCTTCAGATGGAAGAACCTGCATCAGACGTTGACGTGTTGGGCCTCATTTGCACATGAGTGCTGATTAAATTGTTTGTTGTGCAGTGATGCCTACCTTTTTATTTACACATGTTGATGGCCGCTGTCTTGGCGGTGCTGCCTGGAAGGCTGTTTTGCTGCAAACAAGATGCCAGAGTTCAGTGTCGGCCACAGGCTGTTGCTCAGTGTGGAGTGTTTGTGCAGGTTGGGTGGGGGTTGGGCGTCCTGCAGCCTGTCAGGGCAGTGTGAGGGTCACACCGTTGAGCTCTTCAGCAGAACAATAGGACACATTCTTTCACTTTGGCGTGTTGGTCCTTTGATCACATAAACAGCTTCAGTCTGCATAAAAGGCTGCTGCTGTGTTCAGACCGCTAACCACCACAGCCATCAGATCCCTGTTTTATAACCAGGGATTCCTCTAGCAAACCGAGCAATGGTAGAAACCAGGTCATGGCAGAGGCAAGCTGGACCTCAGGGTGAAGGGAAGTAATTCCTTCAGCCACACCCCTGAGCCCCCAGCAGCACTGAGCATTTCCAAGACGAAAGAGCCTCCAGGTAGGAATGCATGACTGGGGATGGTGCCCAAGTGTCAGTGCAGTTGATCTCAGCACAGCTGCTGTCATCAACCTGCAGTTTCTCTTTATTTTATCAAGCATGCACGACGATCACCTTGGTACGCTCTGGTGTGTGTGTCAAGTTACACATGGAAAAACTAGTTTGTGTTTGTGCTGAAACCATGTCAGTTACAACTTAAGTCACCTGCCAATCATTTCAGGCGTTTTGCTGTAGGTTATGTACCTTCACTAGTGAATGTGAGAGGTGAGCCCGGCAGAAATAGGCCCCGCCACGTAGACGAGCGGAGAGGAGAGCGGGGGTCGTGTGTGGTTCACGCTCCCTGTGGACACACATCTGCTTCACTCATGCAGAAGCTGCAGGAATATGGACGTATGAGGGGTTGTCACACTGCACAACACAAACATGTTCGGGGCGTTTGTGTGTCCACTCGCTAATAATTGATCTGAGAAATGCAACAGCAGTGGCTGCTAGTCCACTTTTTGCATGTGTCTTTAATGACTTGTGATTTTTGTTTCCTGTTGAACTGGTGAATGTTTCACCGTCACAGTGGTTAAAACATGGCACAAAACAAAATGGTCAACTTTTGTATTTGTAGGGTTTAGTCAGACTAGAAAGGGAGAATAAAATGATCAATATATGATTAAATTAAGCACAACACATGAAATGTTTTAAGCCAAACAAACAAAAACACACATGTTTTTTTTAAAGGTCAAAATCAGCATAACATGCACAATAAATAAATCTGTTTTACTAAGTGAGAAAAGGATGTGGAAAGAGAGACAGAAAACAAGGCTCTGTCTCGAGTGAGCCAGTAAATATCAGTAAATATAAAACCATGGCTCTGTAAATGAATATGTGATGTTCAGCTCAGAAATGAATTTGTTGTGACCACCTCTGAAGAAGAACGGGCCTGTGCTGCTCTGTGCAGCCAACATAAACACCGTGCACACTTGCACCTGCATCTTCTGCACCAGCAGTTGACACGCTCCAGTAATGTTTCATATACGTGTCAGTGTGTGAGCAGGGCTGTGAGGGCAGCGTGGGGCTGAGGCCTTCGCTGCGTTTTCAGACGCGTGCTGATGTAGAGCAGAAGAAGAAGAAGAGGCTATTTCTACATGGACCGAAACACGTCCCGTTTGATTGACAGGTGATCTGCTGATGTTCAGACGCTAAAGTGGAAGAAAATGAAAACACCCTCATGTTTGGAATTTGCCTTTGTCAACTGTGAGTCCGTCCCAGGGTTAGTGGTAAACAGATATAATCCCTGTGTGCTGTGTGTCTGAGGCCTCCTTTGTGCAGTGTGACTCAGATGTTCTGTACGTTGCCAAAACACTCATCAGATCAACTCAGAAAACAAGGTTAATTCTTGTTCCTACAGGTCAGAACAGTCTTGGCTGTAATGAGGTTAGTGTAATTGTCATATACACACACACACACACACACACAGTGATCGTGTATGTGTGTGTTTCAGTGTTAACCTTTTCAATAAAAGCCACAGATGAACTTGATGGAATAGATCAGTTCCCCTCTGTGTTTATTGCATCAATAAAAAAGCTGCTGGGACCTTCTGCTGCCTCGCTGTTCTGAGGGTGAAGTCCAGTCATGGGAGATTTCTGTGTGTTCTCAAAAACGCTCTGAACGTTAACTGCAGGCACAGACGACCCACGTTCATTGCAGGTGGCCTGGATGTGAGCGGGGCCTGTCAGATTGGAGCGTGTGTGGTGAGGGTGTGTCAGTTTGCAGGAACATTACGTGCTGCTGTCAAAACACTACAAGTGGTGAGCACACACTGCTGCGCCGCTCCTGGATGTGTTTCTTGTCAATACACTGATCAACATTTCCCCCTTAACAGGTTCAACAAGTGATAGATGATGTTTCTGTGCGTCCTCAGGGCCCTCGCCTCCTTTCCTCGAAGGCTTTTCTCAGTGATTAACAGACTGTATCAGCTCAGGAAGATGCTCTCAACTTCTGTCTGTTTAAGTCATTTGACTTTTCCTGCTCTAACTTGTGGCCTGTTTCACATCTAATCGTATCAGCTCCGCATCTGCTTTGTTTTGTGCTTTGTGACTGGTTGTGTAAAGACTTCACTGCTCGGGTCAAATCAAGTCAATTCGTGACTCATTAGAAAAGAAACAAACGCCTCAAAAAACAGAAAACCAGGAGAAAGGAAGAAATCCTGTTTCCAGGACAAATAGCAGCAGCAGATTTCTTTTATTATGGAGAAAAACTTCAATGCTCAGATAAAAATGAAAATATTAATACTAAGTTGAAGAATCTCAAACAAAGCAAGAAAGTATTTGCAGTAATGACTGTATCGTCACTGCGCATGTTTACACTTCTGTACGTCCAACAGTTTCATTTCACTTATTCAGATAAAACAATAAATGTGGAACGTCAGTATATCAGGCCGAAGTACATCAAGTTTGGAGGTAAAGTTACTATTTTCACTTGGAGCCCAGCAGTTTTAAACAAATATTACTTGTCCTTGAAGCTTTGTACAGGTGTTTACTACTATTAATCATGATCATAACAATACCATCTTCATCTTCATCTTCTTCAGATTCATGTGTTTTCCCAGACCACCTTATAAAAGCTTAATTATGAGGAAGGAGGTCGGACCTGATTTTAAAACAGGACCTGCAATCGTCATTATGCTGTTCCATTTATTCTGCATTGTGTTATTGCATCATATGCTGTGATTCAGCTGCTGACTCCTGTTAAAGTCACAGCTGTGGTGTTATTTTGGATCTGGCATTTAGCTGGTATGTTGTGTTGTGTAGTTTGATCATTCATCCAGAGTCCAGTTTGATTTCCAAAGGGAATCTTTCATTTCCAGTGTGGTTGCTGCTGCCTCCACGCACTGAGGGCAGCTTTGTCGCTTGAAGGGGCAGGAATCATGTGAGGGGTTGGTTCTGAAGATTTCCATGTGTAATTTGATGTTGTTGTATATCTGCCCGCTGTGCAAACGCTCCGAATGAGAGAAATGAAACCCTGCTTTTGTCTCGTCAGCATGTTTTTCTGGTTGAGGCCAAAGCGGCGTAGGACGGGCTGAGGGGGCAGAAACCAGCAAGGGAGGGGAGGAACTGGGCTCAAATAAGTAACATTCTGTTCTCACTGGTTTCTGCACATTTTTCCCAACTTTTACTATCAGTCCTCTTCCCACTTTGGGGAAAAAAAGTATTCAGGAATGTTTGTACAGCCTGACCTCTCTGGTCATGATCATCTGTGTAGAGAGCTGAGCTGCAGGTCTTTATTTCCCCCTTTTTTAGAAAGGCCACATATGAATTCACAGCGTGGGGGGGCGAGAGGTTTGCTGTGGCTCCTACAGTGGAGCCAAGAAAATCCCAGGGGATGTTTGTCCCAAGACAAACTTCAACGCCTTTGGGCTCTGTTTAAAAACTTTAGATGATAATAAATATAACAATAAAAATAATCAGGTTTTTGTAAAACCCAGTATGAAGTGTCTGGTTCTTATGTATTTAAGGACAAACTGGTGTTGATTTCAGCCTCAAACATCGACCTCCATTAATCAGCAGGTTAATCAGACGTGGTATTTTATGAGCCTGACTTGCTGTTCTGTGTTGTGTCAGACTGAAGTATGAAAACAGTTTGTCCAAACAGAAACTCTGAGGGGAGTGTTGTTTTGTTGATCCAGAACTCCACACGCGCTTTCTCTTTTTCTCAACTTTTGTTTTTTGACCCACTTTCTCACATTCTTTCTGTTTCCTGCTCTCCTCCACATCTCTTTCCTTTTTTTTTTTTCTTATCGCTGTCCAAAATATCCTCTCATCATCGTGCTTCCTCTTGTCTTTTCTCCGGCAGCACCAGTTCGGAGCAGAGGAAGCTGCGTTCCCGCGATGCAGCCAGGTGTAGGCGGAGTCAGGAGACGGAGGTGTTCTACGAGCTCGCCCGCACCCTGCCACTTCCTCGCCGAGTCTCCACCCACCTGGACAAAGCCGCCATCATGAGAATCACCCTCAGCTTCCTGCGGATGCATTACCTCCTGCAACCTGGTGAGAAGCGCACGGGCCTGACAGAACTTGAACGTACCTGTTGGGTTCAGACGCACTTTGTCATGTCAGGATACAAATTTCAGGTTCCATCGAACATTTATATCACGTCTTACTTGAGGTTCTGTGCGTCACTGTCACCAGAAGATGAATCCTCCTCTGGTGCCACATTTAATGAATGTATGAATAAAAACCTACATCTACATTTTAATTACATTAAACCTTGTACTTGTATGTGACTGCTTAAAACTCAAATCACCAAACAAGCCTCATTTTCCATGAACATATAAGACAAAAGCCAAACAGACTGAAATCCATCCAAGTTTTAACAGCTCCTGTTCGGTTCATCATAATAATCATTTTTACAACAGATGAGAATGAAAATGAGAAAGAGGAGGAGGAGGAAGAAGAAGATCCGATGGATGCTTTCTATCCTCAGGCGCTGGCTGGTTTCATCATGGTGGTGACTGAGGAGGGAGACATGATCTACCTGACAGAAAATGTCAGCCGTCACATCGGCATCACTCAGGTACAGCGTGAACACGAGGCGCAAACACACAGCTCCCCTCATTTCAAGCATCTTGCTTCAGTCTGCCATCATGTGTCCAGCTCAGCTGCTGGTCTGTGTGATCAGTCGACATCAACGTTTCTGTTTTCACCTCTGATTCTCCACCTTATCAACCCGTGATGGTTTCCTCTTAGCTCTGTATCAGACCTGAGTGTGAGGACTGATCCTTTTAGCAACAACAGACGTTCACTTTCCCCAGTCATTAATTAAGCATTTTTCAGAATAGCTGAAAATGGGATTATTTTGTGAATGTGCACTGGAGATGTGATGTTTTTCCTTCACAAAGCACCGTTTGGCTTTAGATGTCAGTGCAGTGCTTCCATACGACAGTCTCTGTAATCAGAGTTGGTGATTTTACTGTACGTCTCTGTGTAACTCCAGCAGGACGGAGAAGCCACCTCTTAAATCTATTCTTAGCTCAGGGTGAGATTTGTCACTGAGGCGCGTTGAAGTTGTGATAACTGCATAAAGAGCAGACTGAAATGATTTAACTCAGCAGTGATTAGATTCAGAGTCTGTTCCCTCATCACGGCACCTGATGTGAGGAAGGGAACGGCTAAAACAACTGGCAGGTCCCAGTCTGGCACCCGTGTTTGGTTTGTCCTTTCTGGGCTACTGTAGAAACATGACAGTGCAACATGGCTGCCTATTAATGACAATCTGTTTGCCATTTCTGCTAATAGATCGCTCTAAATATTCCACTTCCAGGTAAACTAAAAAAGTGAAGATACAAAGTTCTTTGTATCAGTGTTTGTGTGTTAACTAAGGCACCAGTGCTGCAGAATATATGTGCAGGAAATATACAAAACATTTGACTGGGAAGAAATAACAGGACTTTATGATACAGCTGATGTTCCAGCCTTAAGCTGTGGGTTTTGTTGTCCACAGCTGGAGCTGCTGGGTCAGAGTATTTATGACTTCGTTCATCCCTGTGATCAGGAGGAACTCAGAGACCTGCTGACTCCGCGCCCAGGTCAGACACACGATACACAGTGGGAATACACAGGAAAACCTGGACATGGGAGAATATTAAACACTGACGCATCATTTTATATGAATAATGAATCTGTGTTTGGAAACCAAAGTCAGACAGAGAGCTTCACTAAACTCAAGCTTTGTCCTGTCCTGCCTTTCAGGCTTGAGTAAGAAATTGCAGGCCGAGCAGCAGAGCGAGAGGAACTTCTTCCTGCGAATGAAGAGCACACTGACCAACAGGGGGCGCACCGTCAACCTCAAGTCTGCCACCTGGAAGGTTCCGTATTGGCAAACACTGCACACACCCTCAAACAGTTATCTCAGTGCTGAAGTCAAATGCAGATAGTCCTGTCTAGCCAAGAACGACATCTAAGGACGCACACAGGGCAAGAGTCCAGAGATACGAGTGGATCAGAGTGTATCTGGCAGGCAGCCCTGTTCTCTTATTACTGCGTGCGCAGTATGCATGGTCCACTCACTGTTGTTTACTATGAGATGCATGTCCACACACACGCACGGCCTGCAGAGCAACAGATGCCCAGTGTGTGTTCATTCATGCCTGACATAATATCAGAGAGATCTGTTTTTCTTTAATTGTAATAAAAACCGTTCTGTGAGGCTGAGTGTGCTGCAGGCAGATACGTCAGCTGAGCCCCAGCGAGGATCACTGGACTCCAGTGGCAAAATTAAACACTTGACCTACTTGGTTACTTGGGTCAACACCCAAAAAACATATGATTTTTTTTTAATAAGCACCAGATCCCCGCCCAGTAAAATCCTATAAGAAGAGAAAATAAATGAGATGGTGACAGGTGTTTTCCACAGCAGCAGAGCTTTGATATTAAGCTGCTGGGCCTCTGCCTTGGGGTCAGCTCTGTAAGAAAACACCAGCAGCTCTTACAGGGAAAGGTTTGCATGCCAAGACATTTTAAGGCTCTGCATTCAACCCCGAGTCAAGTCTTCATATTCAAACTACTCTTTGATCAGATTATTCATGACTTTATTGATTGATTTCTAAATTGTAACAATATTGTATTCTGTAAATACTCAAGTATTGTACTTAATCATGAATTTAAGGTACTTGGACTTTACTGGAGTATTTTCTGTAAGTTTGACTCTAGTAAAAATATTTTGGACCTGGTCCTGAAATGTGTCTGCTGAACTCCTCGGGTTAAATGTGCCTTCCTCTGTTTCTCCAGGTTCTACACTGTACAGGCAACATGCGTCAGCTTGGCAGCGCCTCCACGTCGCCCCCTATGGCCAGAGTGATGACTCTGCTGTGTGAGCCGATCCCTCACCCGTCCAGTGTGGAGTTCCCTCTGGACACCTGCACCTTCCTGACCCGCCACAGTATGGACCTGCGCTTCACACACTGCGAGGGCAGGTAGGAGCAGTCAAGAGAAAACCATGGAACAACAGAGAAGTGATTAGACACAGCCCGAACCATGTTCTCTGTCTTTATTAATCTTTGTTTGTTCTTCTTGCATCTGGTTTCAGAGTGACAGAGCTGGTGGGATACAGACCCGATGATCTGATTGGCCGCTCAGCCTACGAGTTTCATCACGCCCTCGACTCTGATCATGTCAACAAAAGTCTGCACACATGTGAGTAAACACGAGTGTGTGTGTGTGTGTGTGTGTGCGCACACGCACGCACGCAGCAGAAAAATTGGATTTGCCTCCTGCAGCAGTTACTGTGATAACAGTTCAAATCAATACAAACATGGATTAGAAACACAAAAGGCCAAAAAGAGAAAAGAGATTCATCACTAACAGATTCAACCTTATGCCTTAAAGCTTATTTTTCCAGAGCTACGGAGGATATTTTAGTATTTGCACCATATTTGCATGTGTGAGCTTACAGTATAACATCGTATTTTAAAGTTCGTTTCCTGCTGCACACAAAGAGCAGGATGTCTACCTGTGAGCATGTGTCTCTTTGACTCAGCTCTTTTCTGTCTCTTGCAGTGCTGTCTAAAGGTCAGGTGAGCACCAGCCACTATCGTTTCCTGGCAAAGAGTGGCGGCTTTGTCTGGGCAGAGACCCAGGCGACCATCCTCTACAGCAGCAAGACGTCACAGCCCGAAGCCATCGTCTGCCTGAACTTCATACTCAGGTAGTTACAAAAAAATAAATAAATAAATAAACAGTGAGGAGGTTGATGAGGTCATGTCACATTGACCCAGGACAAGTGTTCCTGTTGTGCTGTAACAGCAGTGACGTAGACGAAGAAGAGTCAATAAAAAAACAGAACAAATTACGTTTTTTTTTTTTTTTATTGAGCAAGATACAATCGATCCTCAAAAGTCAGCAGTGCTCATTTTAATATACAAAAACAAGGACAGAACATTGAATGTGTCAACACAAAACTGTGGACAAGTAGTGTAGATTTTATTTTCTGCACAATCTAACTGAGAAGAAATTCCTGTTCACCAAAACTCACCTGCCTTCTCACACTCACACCTTCTCCATCTCGTCTTCCTCTGTAGTACCGTGGAGCAGCCAGATGTTGTGTTCTCAGTCGAGCAGATCCGCTATGACCGGGTGCCTAAAGCTGAATCCCAGTCACCAGTGTTTACACCAGAGGATTGTGGGTCATCTGACATCTGTGAGTCTGAGCCTGAAAATGAGCTTGTCATTGACTCCAGTCAGACTGAGGACACCGATTCGAATCCCAGCAGCATAGCCAGTCTCTTCTTCAAGCTGAAGGAGAAGCCAGAGGAGCTGATCCAGCTGGCTCCTTCGGCCGGGGACACCATCATACCTCTGAAAGGAGGTGAGACGGACGAACGGCATTCAGATTTATTTTAGCTAAAAACAGTCAACTAGCTGCTGATTCTGTAGCTACTTGACTGTGAGGTTTCTGGATTCTCTGTGGTGCTTAGAGCTAACATTAGCATGCTAACACCCTGATGGGATATTTTACCCTAAACTTTAATATTTCACTGATTAGACACTCATCCTGTGGATTTGCAGTCAGAAAGCTGCAGATATGTGGAGGGTTTAAGTTTGGAATTCAGTTCTTCAGCTGAGTTTTCTGACCTCTTTGTGTTTTTGTCTCTCAGGTTTTGTTGATTTGTCATTCGCCAGTCCACCCAGTCCAGACTCGGTGCCAGACCGCCCTCAGGATCTGTGCACACCACAGCTGCGTCAGCTCCTCACACCCATCTTCAGCCCCACGACACCAACATCATCATCGTCAGCAGCACCATCACCAGCCTCCTCACCTGATTCCGAGCCAGTGCTAGTAAATACGAGCCTCAAATGTTTATTTAACATTTTGAAAGTTAGTTTCTCTGTCTGATTCGACCATTTGCTCTCTTCGTGCACGTACTTCAGTGTGCCTCTGAGGAGGACGAAGAGGAGGAGGTGATGGACACTAGTGAGGTGGAGAAGTTCTTTGCTGTCTGGCCAAGGGATGGACAGCAGAAAGGAGGAGCACTGGAGGTAAGAGCGTGACCGGTGTGTTGTTATGTGTGCTGCATGACTTCAGTTTAAAAAGCTGAAAGTCAGATCAGAATATCAGCTGCACAGAAATAACTTGAGAAAAGTTTTTGTACTCACTTCAAGTGAAAACATTAAGAACTGTGAGGATTTGGAACAGAAAGCTGGGAGAAATGTGTTTATCCTGACTGGTTTCTGGTGGAAAACCCGAGTACTTGGTGAGAAAATTGGTCCAAAGCAAAAGCTGAAGAGCACTAAGCAGATGACGTGTGTTTTCAAAGTGCACAAATGGGAAATCCTTATAAATATCCTCAAACCTTAAACTATGACCACTCCATCAGACAGGCGCCAACCAAAGTTTGATCCTCGAAGTGCAAGTTTGGGTCATTACATTAAACTTAAACAAGCTTCCCTTTGTCTGATACGTTTCTCAGTCTATGTACAGATTTGGATGTTTGGACAGCGTTTGTGCAAAGAAACAATGAATGGTACCTGTTTGTCTTTGCTCAGGGCATAGAGGGGATGGATCTGGACATGTTGGCTCCTTACATCTCCATGGATGATGACTTCCAGCTGACCTTCCTCAGCGGTTTGCCGGAAGAAGCAGACAAACATTCATCCTCTGACCCTTTAATCGTACGACCTGCAGCCGCAGCGAGCAGGAAACGGTAAGATAAGCCTGTTGTCTCTGCTGCAGCAACTAGTTATCAGAAAAAGAACAAGATAATAAAGTATTTACTTAAGAATTAACAGATACTTAAAACAAACAAGGCAGTTAGAGCAACACATCAAATGAGCTGTAGAAATCAGCACTAATTGAATCTCAGCGTTGTGCAGCCTTTGTGATATTTTAGACTAAAGTTTGATCAATTATTTGTTGTCACAAAAAGACGATTAGCTTTTAATGAAACATGTATCTAATACCAAAGTGGTCCTTTCTGAAATGTTGGCTGAATATACAGTTATCTGTTAGATAATTGCCCTTACACATCAAAACAGAAACACTTTGAGATAATTGTATGAAACGTTTCAACATTGTTGTTCTTAGAGCTTTACATGACATGTAACCATTGACCAGGGGGTGGTGCCAGAGGAAAGGCTGCTGTTAGAGAAATGTATCGTCCTCCTCTGAGCTGTGGCCAAAACAAGGTCATATCAGGCTCAGGTCTTCACTGGAGGCTGATGGGTGTCAGCCCCACATTAACTAAGATACAAGAGGAAAACAGGTTGAACATCTGTGTGTCCTTCTCTCCTTTAGTGCCTTTACCTCAGAGATGTCGTCCCAGATGACCATTCCAGACAAGAGACAGAAACATCATCCCTCGTCAATAGAAGAAGAACTCCTGCTCAGCCACAAGTTACTGGTGAGTGACAGATCCAGCACCTTTTAAAGGATCATGCAGTTTGTTTGCCTAAACCAAAACCTATTCACAGTCTGTCAGTCTCCAGCCTGGATTAGCCTGTTTCATCTGTTTCATAGACAGAAACAATTAAAAAGTTCACAGGATGATTTCAAACCTGAACATCTTCATTTGGTGAAAACTGATTTAAAAAAAAAAAAAAAAAAACATTATTCGTGTTACTTACAACCACCAGGGTATTTAACCTCCACACTCTGTCCAGGACTGTCTAGAAGAAGCAGACCAATCCGATCTGATCTTGGACCCGGTCCCGGGTAGACGAAGTCAGCTGCTCACAGACAGAGACCCTATTTTAGGAGGCGTACAGGGACTCTGTGATACTGCAGGTAGGATGAACATATTTTATGTTGAGTACACACATTGATTGTTGCTGTCAGTGTCTGGATGAGTAAACAGGATAAGGAAGAATGTCGTCAAAATCCAGACTGTATGTTGACCGAGATCAGAACAGGTAGTTCAGAGCCTGAACAACAGTCTTTCTCTGTCTCTCCCAGCTCTGATGAGGGACATATTCACACCTCGCCCATCCGACCTGTCGCCACCTCTCTCGCCAATGACCTGAAGCTCTTCCTGTCCACCAAGAGTTGGCGTGACTTCTGCATTCGAAGCATGAAAGTCGACGCTTGAACTGTCTGCAAACACAGCAACCTGAGTGCATACATGTAAACGCATCACACCACAAACGTCACCTACACGAATATAGACTCACACGCTCTGTAACCATGCTGTAAGGTTGAACAAGATGTCCTTCCCTGTAGCTGAACCAGGACAGACTCTTAGGATGTGTTCTCTCATCAATCTCACTGTGAGCCGACGACACGTTGGAGATCAGGCGGTTAAAATTCTGGCTGATGGCGCTGAAATCCACTTTCCTTAACCTGCTCAGTCACATGTTTTCCTTCTCTATTTACATTATATCACTGATTTAATGTAAGAAATCATTGTGATGGGTCTGTTGTATTGTAACAGCAGGTGGTGCTAAAAATCTTTCATGCTAAGGATGTGAGACAAATACGGAAACATTTTTGTGCAGCTAAATTAAATTCATCGCATCTCTCAACTTCACCACAATTAATTCATCCGAACGCTTCAACACGCTTAAACATGTAAAGCCTGTGCAGGAACTCCCATAATGCTCGGCTTTGACTTTGAGCCAACAACTATCATGTAAGAACAGTTTTTCCTTTAATCTGTTTTAAACAAATCAATCTCACTGCCGAATTACAATTACACCGACAACTTTGCGAGTATCAGTGGCATCGTTTATTTCAGTGGCATATTTTTGTGTATTTTTATATATTTGTGCTTTTTTTTTTTTTTTTTTTTTTTTTTTTTTTAAACTGGGACTTTTATTGTTGTTACCTCCTGATTCAACAGTGATCTGAAAATTAGTTGACATGTTTTAGTCTTCCTGAGGTGCCAGGCAGGTGGGGTTTACCTGATCTAACACTCCCTAAACTAATGTGAGGTAATCAGCAGCAAAAACAAACATTCAGTCAGTTGACTTTCAGACACCTCGCCATGACTGAAATGTCTGTTTCCTCTGGTGAACCCACTGACGGTGCCAACAGGGTGGACTAAAACAAACTAGAAAACATGATCCATTCAGATCTGATGCAATTCGATTTGTCCTTTTATTATCATTTTAATGTGTAATCTGAAGTAGTTACCCTTAAAGACAAGTAGTAGAGTCAGCTTGATTATATACTTGCTAGAAATGTAATTCAACACTAGTATCCATGTCCGTGTCATGTTTAAGTTTGAATTTTGACTTGTAACAAAAATTATGCCTCGACATATGCAAGTTGACTGTAGAGGATAACAGCATTTTTCATTTGCAGTGTTTGTTGAAATACTGTGATGTTTCTACACTGAGATATGTAGGCTTGTTTTATTTGGCCATGGGTTTGTCTTATTTTCTCTATAATCCCTCAAACCAGCAGATCTGTTTGAAAAGTTCACATTGTCCCAAATCAATGTAAAACTGCACTTTTTGTTTCAGAAATTTAAAAAAAAAAAATGTTACATAGGTCTTCCAAAGCTGTCTGTGCCTTTTATCGTCCAGGAAAAGATGTTTCACTGAAGGGTTTTCTTTGTCCTGTTTGACATATTACCTCCACACAGAATCTGCTCCAAATGTCCCCGTCGATTTAAAATGAGGGAGGAGATTAAATACTGTTTTATTTTTACTGTTTATCCTGTAAGCATTCTTAAGCTGAATAAAGCTGTCAAAGCAAAAGCGAAGCTGCTGTGTGATCTGTGTGCAGAGCTGAGTCATACCTCATTCAGGAAGGAGCGGCCACATCTGTATTTGATCATCAGCAAATATTCATCTTCCCATTGACTTCGAGCCTCAGTCCACGTGAAGCAGGTCTGATCACCTCTGCTGGTCCAACAGGAAAAAACACAAATAAAACACAAAACACAGCATTGGTTTAGTTTCTGGTACTGGAACTTACACTCCACTGCATTTCAGAAGCAGAAAGTACACATTTTACTGCAGTGTATTTATCTGAAATGTGTCGTTGATATATAATAATACACTGTAGTTTAATATTAAACCAGCTGGGGTCAAGGTAGGTGAGTGAGTTAAACTAAACATTTCATTCTGTGCTTTTCTTCTTTCTTTCCCTTTTCCATTGTTGATCTCAGGACCACTCAGGTTTTATTTCTGATCCCTTAGAGGAGCCTGTACCTTAGGTTGGGAACCACAGCATCCCCACCTCAAGCAGCAAGCACAGTATAACACTGTTGGACTATCCCTAATAAAATGTCAAAAAGCACTAAGTACTCTGCTACAAGTAGAAGTCCTGCACTTAAATTCTACTTAAGTAAAAAATGTATTACCAGCAAAATAAAGTCAAAAAGGTCCCTGTCAGTGTTTTATGATGTTTCAGCATGAATGCAGTAAAAAGTATAATATCTGCCTCTGGGATGTAGTGGAGTAGAAGTATAAAGCTGCAGAAAATACAAATACCTAAGTATGAGTACCTCAAAAGTGTACTTAAGTATAGTACTTAAATGTAAATGTACTACACCCTATGTTTCCTCAGAGGCAGAGCTGGGAACAACTCAGTGATTTATTAGCATCATCAAACTAAATAAGTTTGGTTCAGACGACCCTGAGTGTTTGCATAATCGCCCTCTGGTGTCAAACTGGTCTCAAAAATGTAAATATTTCTGTGTGGTCTCTGAGCTGTAGAGGGACGTCCTCCATCCCTCCTTTCTGGCAATGATTCTGAAAGACTGATTTTTAAAAGGGACATTTCTTTCTTTCTGGTAACAATTTCACAGCCTTTCTGGTTTAGACTTGAGTAATTCAGTACATAATGTGGACTGACGTGACTTCCTGACTGCGAGGCGTTGTCCCCGAACACTGGGGAGAAAGATGGCTGCTGATTACAAAATGCTGGGTCATCTGTAGAGTTCATCAATTTCTCAACTGGAACCTGCAAAAGAAGAAGAGCATAACATTTCATTAGCCAGAGAGACGTTTGACTGACAAGCAGTACGGCTCCAACGGAGCTGGAAAACATCTACCCACAATGTAAATGATTTCTGTTTAGTGTTCAGTATTTTTACTCTACTCATGACAGTTTGTACTGTTTACAGTATGTTACTCAACTTTTCCAGTGCATTCTGGGAAAATATTAACTTCAATGTAAATCTAAATAATGTGATATTTATTTAGCGTGAAAATAAAACCAAATCCTCCATCTTTAAATAACAGTGTATTATTAGGTATTTTTCTGGACCTGAGTCTAACCTATGTCATGTCTATCAGACCTAATGGTCTAAAAGTTCTGGGTTTGACTCCATTTATACATCAAATTAAATACATGTATATATATATATATATATAGTTAGTAGTTAGTATTTATTTAGTAAAATAAATGTTGGATGATTTGTAACCATGGAGCCACTGGAATCTATAAACCTTTAGATTATAAAATGAAATACATTACTTCAATAAATGACTTAAATAAATTACTGGCATGTTTCATATGAACATGTGAAAACAGTTATTTCTTGCTAAGGACAGTTGCAGCAGGTGGAAGGAAACAGGACGGACTTTATCTCATCAGGGAGAAAAACCAAAGAACTAGTTTATACAGTTTGTGTTCAACTTTACATGATGCTTAAATTGTCATTTTACCATTTGACTAAACATAAAGCAGGGTATTTACCTTCAGGAGACTATTGCTGCTGGGCTGAACACAGGTGTTTCCTGCAACACAGCTGATCTAAATTAACTGCTACTTTCAATTCCCGCAGGATATCAGAAATTTCCAACTTCGTAACTAAAAAGTATAAAGAGCTCCTGAAGTCAGAACTTAACTTATATTAATAAACTACATTAGAAAATACTTTCATGTGTAAATTCTGATTAAATTGATGTAAACCAAACAGTGTTTATCCTGCTGTGTGTGTGCAATTGGACGTGCACTGAACACAACATAAGTCACCAACAAGGACATGATGTCAAACAATCATCTCAATATTTATTTATTATATAATTCTGTGCAATAATATAATGTACAAATAGGCATTCGTAAATATTACAATCCATATAATAGCTAAGATTTCTTCTCCCATAAAATGAAACATAAAATACATTCAAGGTCTTTGAAGGCGTCAGTTGCTCTGCAGAAGTCAGAAGAGTGAACCAGCGAGGAGAAGCAGACAGAAAATCACTTTCCCAAATCATCCCATGTGTCATCAACAGTGCCATCAGGGCAAACACATGTTTCTCAGTCAGCAACCAGAAACATTTTACTGTAGATTCAGATTAATCCAAATATTATTCTTTTTTGCTTCACACTGAAGGAGCACACGAGAAACAAAGACTGTTTGGTTACCACGCATTTTCAGGTCTCTGAATAGATGTACACAAATTCATCACAACATGCTGCTGTTCCAAGCTGAGTTTCACAAATGCACCATCAATCACCTGAGTGTCTGCGCACCATGCTGGGGCCAAAGCGACAATATGGGCACGACAGTCCAACGGGTCGAGGCAAAATGCTGCACAGAGTAAAAATGCACTGTGAAAACACATATTGTTTGTGTAACAGCACAACACTGACTTCACAAAGGAAGCCTGGATCAGCCCCATCACTGACGGGAAGAATAAACAACGTCTCCAGAACAACACTGAAAACACACACAAACACACACATACAGGCACTTCCACTTTCATGTTACTGCTGCACTGTGAAAACCTCCCACCTCCAGTTTGGCTGATGTTTTTTTTTGTAAGATTATTTCAATTCAGTGACTACAAACATTAAATTCATTGGCATCACACTGAAAACCAGTTTTTTGCTGAAGAGATCAGAATCTGGTTCCAAGGTTTTCACTGGACAACAGAGACACAGAAACTTCAATGTGTTCCTGTACATTCATACAGTGCAATATACAATCAACATCTCTAATTAAAAGTACTTTAGTCGTCTTCAGTCCGGTCTTTGTGACCTGTCAAATCAGAGCTTATCAGCTTTGTCTAAAATAGCGTGTGACAGGACAGAGTGTCCTGATGCTGGTGAGCTGCAGCCGACCAGGAAAAGTGCAGGCAGCACAGGAATCTGCTGTCAGTCTGTGTTTTTCCTATTTTCAGCCATCATCTGCAGAGCAAACACCGCAGCCGTTGGCTGTCAATCAAAATCGTGCTGTCATTGATAAACAACTGCAGCCCGTGTGCTAGAAAGTTGTCACAAGAACCCAACAGTCTGTCAATCAAGTGTCTTTGTCATCTGAAAGTGCAACGTGCAGCTGCCGGACGGCGCCGTCACTCATCCTGTCTCTGGGATGTGCTGACTGAACCTCTTCATATGGGGGCGGCGGGTTTTCAGGACTTTCGCTAGACAGCAGGGGTTGGTGGCTTCTGTCCGATTGGCTGCTGAGGGCCGGCTGCTGACAGCCGGGGGACTCCTGAGCCAACAGGAGCTGGGTGGGTCCAGGTGCTGAGCAGGCAGGGAGGCGCTGCCCCCAGCTGCCGTACACTGCCTCCTCGTAGGAGGGAAGAGAGACAGGAAGTCCGTCCACCATCAGGTCCAGCTGGTCTGAGGAGCGGCGGCTGTCAGGATAAAGAGCCATAAAAAGTTACTCCATGTAGAACCCCTGACCTCTGACCTCATTTCATATATGACACCTGTTTAATGTCTCGTTATGAAAATGTTTCTCTTCCTACCTGTGAGATTGACAGGGGTAGAGGCGGGACTTGAGCACCAGGCAGGCAGTGGTGGTCAGCAGGAAGATGGACACGCCCACAGCGGTTGTGGCCATGCCGGGCATCGAGTCATTGGTTCTGTCATCAGCGTTCATGTTAGGGCCCTCTGAGGAGGAGGAGGAGGACAAGTGTTTAAGCAGAAGCACTAATACACACACGACCTGCAGATACACGCCAACGTTTCTTCAACACAATCAAAAGGTGAACGGTTCAGGATGAGCTGATTAATGTGTTTACATGCTGATTATTGACCAGGGGGTCCCTCTGGTCAGTAATTTGCCCCTCTCATTCCCAGACACACATGATGCAGTTTTATTAGTGCAACATTAGGGTCCATGCTGGTTCCATCGTCATAAATGCTGTAATGAAATGCTGCTGTTTCTAAAATGATAGATTACATATATAAGTGTAGACTGAAAAGTATTTGAAGCTGTACAAGGTTGTTTGACATTGAAAAAAATGAAACTGTGGTTTGTGGCCATGTAGCTGCCAAAGGTTGGATATAATGCCGACACAGCAGATGAATCCACCAAGTAGGATTTTTGTCGAAGCAGGAAAATATGACTCCTATATACTGCAGCAGTCATGATTATACACATACAATACGCAAGAATGTGTGAAAATCTACTGTAAGTAACACGCGACGTGTAAACTGGAGGTTGCAGGGGACGTCCACTAAGCCACGTCTTGTTTTGGACGACTGGTTCTTAATAAAGTTAATGATATAAAACTGCTGTAAGTCAGAAAGAAGCATCTATGAAATAAAACCTTTTATCGTGTTATGTGGTTTCTCTGTGCCCATGACGGTACGACAGTAGCGTTCCATGAGGCTGTGACAGCGTCAGCAGAGGAAATGTTTAATGGTTAGCATGGTGGCTGTGCCCACTTCCTCCTTATGCACTCTGACTTCCTGCCGCTGCACGTTAGCATGAATGATGGAAGAGGAAGTCGTGACTGGTCTGAGGAAAGTAAATGTAGTTCCCCTTAGGGTGTCTGTGTGAGTCTGGTAATTAGGTCAAAAGACAGAACTGGGCTGCTGTTCCTGTCTTGGTGGTTCACGGCTCAGTGGGGGCGTCATGATTTTTAGTGTTGGTGTGACAGTGAGACGACGCCTGGCACCACCTGATCCAACACCCTGAAAGCTTCAGCCACTCTTAGTTCTGATCGTACTGATCATTTTTATCAGTGCTGATATTTGAGAGAGATTTGGGAGATGAGACAAAACTCCCAGACTTTGAAATGACAGTCAAATATTTATCTAGAGTCACACAGCCGAGATAGAACCGGCCATGGAGTCCGACACATTTTCTAAGCCCTAAAAACTCCAGGAGGAATCAAACCCCGAAGCCGACACCAAGAATGGCACACTCTGCTTCCTGCACATTCAAAGCAAGAAGGAACTGTCATAACATGACTAATCAGCCTTTAAACCATCTGGGCCAACGCTGTGATGATTCATGAGTAGATATAAATGGAGGTAATCACTGAGGAACACAGTGCTGCTGGGAAATATCGAGACATGGTTAAAGTCATCCACCAACAGCTGCTGTCTAATAAAGACGAGCACCACATGAGCTGTGTTTTTATCCAGTGACAGATCAGCCAGTTGGACAATGGGAGGGAATCAGACCTGGATCTTTGTGCTTCACAGGACCAAAGACTCTTTCCGCTACAAATAGCCCAGAGGATTTTGTATAGGCAGCTTTTGTAAGAAAGCCTCACAGCATCTGACTCCCTCCAGTAGGAAGTGACGAGTGCTGCAGTAAATAGACACTGGGACTGAATCACACGGGATTTGATTGTGTCCATTACCCAATAAAATGACCAGCACTGATTCTGAAGATTTCTTAGTTTCTTTACTGATGGCCACTTTTCTCTTACCTTTGACAGGGACGCAGGCGGGTATGGGAGGCTGCCACCTCCCGTGGTGACACCTGGAGACGTGGATCTTGCTGCTGATGTGGTAGCCGCGCTCACAGAAGATATGGATGGAGCTCTTCTGAGGGAAACCTCGGCACGGAGACGGCTCACAGCGGAAACCTCCATGTTCTGGCACCAGCGGGTGAGTGCAGTTGTTCAGTCTGCCTGTGGGAGCACAGAACGTCATGATGACGGCATTAGATATTAGATACTTTATGGTGGCTCTGTGCTGCACATCATCGTTGTCAGATGACATCTCTGCATGTGTCAGAATCAAAACAACATTTCCCATAAACCCTCTTCTTTCTTACTCTCCCTCCCTCTCTGCAGCACCATTCCACATGCATTTGTTTTCCTTTGGTTTTAAAAGAAGAGGATAAACGTTTATCATCCCAGACTCTGTGGGAGCTTTAGTTCACTTTGGATCAGGTAAACAACATTTTCTTCACTTTCTGTTCTTTCTCAGAAAGATCAAGGGCTGTGGGGGCTGCCTGTCACTGGTTTGATTATAATTCATTACCTTAAAATGTCTTGATAATAACTAATGACTAATCTTTCAGGACAATAAAAACAGCTAGTGTCCACCAGCAGGAGATGGTGGATCTGTACTCGGCAGCTTCTGACTGTGGATCCTGAAACCAGGACAACCTGAACGTCCGCGTGTGGGATCAGCAACACACTGACACAGTGTCACGGTGAAAGGTCAGGACTCAGTTCAGTTGATTTTGTTTATTTTGCATTAACTTTGTATCCTGTGCAATGGGCAGCCCCGTCTACAATTCCAACCATAGCCTCTTGTTCTTCACCTTCCACCTTAAAAGTCTACCTTTGTAGAACTATGGCTGGTTTCCACTGCCCCCACACGCTCCCTAACCCCAAACACAGAGATTTGCACAGCAGGTGAAGAGTGAGGCTGAGTGGAAAATCATGAGAGATTCTGCAAATGCAGCCAGAATTAAAAAAAAAAAACAAACTTTTCTGTTCTTCTTCCATTCAAAATGAAGAATTCATCACGTTAAGGATTTCACATTAAACTGTGATCAGCCTGACTGTGAGTGATGACAATATAACCTCCAGTAGAAAAAGCTGTTCTGATAAAAAAAGGAAGAAGCGCAGTGAGCGTGGATCCTCTGAAACACCAAGAACATGCTGAGCTGAACAGAAACTGGCTGCATCCTGTGACTCTCTGTCTAAAGTTCATTTAGTGTTTCGCAATCACTCGTGCTAAAAGTGGATACAAAAACCACTGGTGAACATTTATCTGGGTCCTCTTTACAATTCTGGGTGATTCTCACTGTGGTATCTGTATCTGTGGTATCTCCTGTGTGTGTATCCTAAATGAAATCATTAACAGAATTAATTGGGTCAAAGGAATCCCTACAAAGTGTTTTTCAGTTTCACACTGTTTTGTTTTTAAATAACACACAGCAGGTGCACTCAGAAAAAACAGGTGTCACCTAAACGTCCCATTACACTATCAGCTGTATTTTACACACTAACAAACGATACCACATGAAAAGTTGGTCTCTACAGCAGTAAGAATCACTTTTTAGGCTTGTGATGGGAATTTTCAGCAGTGCTTTGAATTCTGGGTGTAGTTCTTTTACAGCTGGGTCCACTTGTTGCAGCCCTGGTTAAATATTCACCTGCTTGTTGAAATGAAACCACAGAGACTTAATGCATGAATGAACCTACTGAGAGGGAGGCCAGAGGTGAGAGGTCATACCTGCTGCAAGGAGCGGTGTGAAGGCCAGGAGGAGGAGTCCACAGACCAGACGGACAGGTCCACATGGATGCAGGACTGACGCAGACATCAAACCAGGCGTCCTGAGGACACAGCAGAGACAAAGAGTCAGAGGCAGAGAAAACATCCAGCAGACAAACACCTCTCTCCCTGTAAGGAGCCGTGCTGTCATAGAGAGAGGTTCTGTCAGTCCAAATGTGTGTTTGCATCAGAGGAGCCTGCAGCAGCGTTCACTCACACCTGTCAGCTGCTGAGCGCCACCACACCTGTGCTGAGCAGCTGCACCGATGGAGCCTTCAGTCTGATGAGATTTGAACCAGTGGCCTCCCATCTGTGTCTCCACACCCCCCAAACTCAAAGATGCAAAAATCCATTTAACAAGACATTTCTAAAATACGAGCACAGTGTTATTCATGACTGTGTGCTTTGACGTTTCCTGCAGCCTCTGTTCTGATGCAAAGAGGATCACTATTCAAATGTTTCTATTTGACTTCACAACAAACACACTGGAACATGCTTGGAAATACCTGACTTTCTCTGTATATTATTCACTATACAGAAGACCAGAAAACACTTTTGTCCCATCAACAGTCCAAACACAACATTTCCACTCCTGAGAATCTGAAACCAAGAAATATTTAATATTTAACAAAAGAAGGGAAGCCTCTTTCTGCCATAAGACACCTTTAGCAGCACTTTAAACACAGCCTGTGTCAGTCTTGTTTTCTGCCACTAACCCTCCAGCTCAACTCATCCCTGAAGCTCTGGCTACTTTACTGTAAAGTTATTATGATAATGAAGCATAACTTCCCTTCATGGTCCATTTAAGTTCCACACCCTAATCATCAGACGTTCAGACAATGCAGTCAACAACAACCAAAGCAGTCAAAGCAGCCTGACACATATAGGTTGTAAGAATATAATACCTCACCCTCTGCTCACAGCATGACAGTGAACCGGACGACCAATAGTGAAACCGTCACCACACACTGTTTACTGTTTCGGTACAGGCTGTGCTGACCAACACTGACACCTGACAGCTGAGCAGCAGAACTTTCTTCACACCGAAACTGTAAACCTACAACCCAAACTGTCTCTCCAGATGACTCACGGCTCCTAATCCCAAACACACACTTTCAGTGTCAAACCAGTGGCATCAGAACCAGACCTCAGCCAGAGTGCCAGCCTAAATGCCACAGGGTTTTCAGTAGGGTGAAGATGTGTGTGTGTGTGTGTGTGTGTTGTACCACGACAAAAGAGATGCCAGTCATCTCAGGAGCAGCGAGGGAAGGTCCCCTGCCTCAGGTTGCCAGCCAGGCACACACACACACACACACACACATATTACAGAGTGTATGCACACACACGCAGTAAAACACACACACTTTCACGGCACCATCTTATGAGACCACAACCTGTGTGGGAGGTCTGCTTCTTAGTCATCATGGCCCTCTGTGATATTCTAAGTTCTGCAGTAATGTTTGTCAAGCTGGAAACAGAGACACAACAGAACCATTGTGACAACACAGAACAAAAACGTCTCCGTCTCTAAAGTCATTGCAGTTTCCAGATTCCTCCAGCTCCTTTGATGTCATCGCTGTGCTCGTGTGATGCTGATAGACCAAAATGTTTTCTTGTCAAACTGCTTTGATTGAAATAACTGCTCGGCTTCACTCGTGCCCCATTACGGAATAAAAGTTGCGTTAAAAGATGTGAAGCAAACAGCACCACCATCAGAGTCTCCACAAACATCACTGTCACAGCCTCTGGTGGCCGTTTTCCCACTGCTGCCAGGGTCAGCTGCTGACCTGGCAGCCTTTCGATGCAGGGCGGTGAAGACTGGAGGCTGCAGCGATGTGTGTTCTCCAGATAACAGTCAAACATGTTGTCTATGCAGTGAAAGTGTTTGTATGTAACGGAAGCCCTACAGTGTTAATTCAGACCAAAACACCAGAGTACGAGACGTTAAAGCAGGTAAAGAAACTCTGTCTGACTGATGGCACTTTCTGGGATATGATGCATTTTATGATTTATGAGATTGGTTGGGCGAAAAAAGGGAGAAAACCCTCAGACATGTCAGCAAGGTGAGGATGACTATGGTCTTCACCCACTGACCTTTATCTGACAGTGTGGTTGATCAGTATCTGTAGAGGTGATGCCTGTTTGGATCGAGGTCGGCGTCAGGGTGCTCATTCTCTCTTTTAGTAAGAGGAGACTTCGCATTTGAATCACTACTGAGGAGAACGAGCTGCACTGTTTTCACATCTCGCTCTGACACACTAACACTGTACTACAGTATGAACCCTGGAACATAAACCACGAGACAATAATTATGTTCGGGTTCTTGATTCTCGTCTGACCCTTCCTGAGCTTTTGGAGAGTGGATTCTTTGTTCTGTTAATTGATCATCCAATGTTCGGGCCCAGTTTGAGGCAAAGGCAGTGGATTTTCTGAGTGTTGCATGCACACGATTTCAGAAGAAAAGTTGTGTTTTAAGGCTTCAACGTTTGCAAGTATTTTTAAGCATTGCATCAAAGAGGAAGTAAACTAAACTTCAACAAAACACAACCCTGTTTCACACAGACACACCTTCCAAAGTTCCTCTTTACTAAACTGCGTGTGAATTAAGCTGCAGAGCACATGAAGTCGCATGCCGTTACCTCCACCTGCTCAGGCTGTTCCTGGGGACGGGGGTCTGCTGTTTGTCACCGTGTGTACACAGCACACAATGAACCTGCAGCACACGCAGTGGAAACGCTGATGCTGCGCTACTGGACAGGTCACCGGGATGTTTCTGTGTCAGCGTGGTGCAACACACGAGTGTGCAGACACAACTCAGGCTCAAAGCTGCTTAAACTACAAACTAATGAAGTGATGCTGTGTCATAAACAGAGTGAATGAAGAAACTATAAACATGTTTATTATTTGTGGACTGATGGTGATATTTCACTGTGACACCAGGTAAAACACAGCTCATACATCAGGTTCCTGCTTTTCCAGGTAAATCAGATGCTCATTTTCATATGAACTCATCCACTAAAGGCCCCCGGGGTCCTTTATCCTGCTCTGCTGCTAAATTCTCAGAGCACGTATCACCACGTCCACAGATAGTGCCTGCGTTAATGTTGCAACTCCTCTTACAGTGATTAATAAAATTGTATTGAATAGAAATTCACTTGAAAGTCAGTCAGGTGTTCACAGCCGAACACGTCACCCACCTCAAAACCCTCCAGGAACAGATGGTCTGGTGGTTTCAGCTGTTTGGTTCAGCACATTATTGAAAAATTCTGTTTCCCTTCAATTAAAAAACCATGAGGCAAAAAAATAATATAAGAAGTGATTAAAGGAATTTAATTGTTTGTTATTATTACTGCAAATAAAAAATACAGATGTTTTTCCATTGCTTTTTTTTTTAATGGGGATGTTAAAGGGTTGAATTATCGATGCCAGTTCAATAATAGAACCAATTATTTGGTTTATAATATTATAATAATATAATTATAATATTATAATTATTTATTTATATAAACTGCTCATGTTTTCTCGGAGCCCAAAATGGCATTTTATTGAAATAATCGACAGTGTGGTAGAGAAAAGCAGCAGGTTCTCTCATGTGAGAAGCTGGATCCAAAATGAAGGGAACATCCAAAGTCGAGTACTTCGACTAATTATTTCAGTTTAAGATGTGAAGTGACAATAAACTTTAAAATGACTTTAAACCCTACGAGGAGCCGCTGAAACGGGCAGATCAGCCTGCAATCCCCATGAAAACCCGAATCCCGTCACAGGATCCCTTAAGCCCCTGAAACACGCTCAGAAATAAAACCGAGATCCATCTGAGCCGAATTTATGTTTTTACACACACTCTGAATTTTGTTGAGGACGAATCGCTTTTACAAACATCAGAAATGGTTAGAGCTAAAATAATATTTAAAAAAACATTCAGGGTGTAGCAGCAGTGAACATTAGCTCAGTGTGAATAATAAACCAACCTACTTTCTGACACGGGCCTGGACATACAGACGGAGGACGCGCCGGTGTCGGTTATTATTTCACTGGCACCGTTAAAACCCGGAGCCTCCTCTGTGTGAGCGGACCAGATGTGAGAACGCTGGAAACGACTCACCTGAGAGCTGGGACAGGCGGCACGACGCGGTCCTGCGCTGAAGCGGCGGGTCCGGGTGGATTTGCGCGCAGATCGCGGCTGGGAGCGGAGGAGGGAGCGGAGGAGGGAGCGGGTCTCGGCAGCTGTCAGCTGACGGTCGGAGCTCCTGCGTAGCAACAAGTGGCACCTTTCGGGCTGCAGCCTCCCTGACTCATCGATCAGCTGTGTTTGATAGCGACACCCAGGTTTCCTATTGGCTGCTGCGAGACACAAACCCCGCCCACCTGCGCGGCTCTGTCATATTCTGGAAACGCACACACCGGTAGTAGTTACAGGCGAGTTTAACCACTTGTTTCCTCTGTTTCCACACATCTGCACTGCCATCATGACGCAAAGCCAAACTCCAGTCTGCTTGTTATGAACCTCAGTGATTCCACTTTGTGCCACTTCACCCTGGGACTTCACTACATTTCAAAAGACAAATCTTGTACTTTTTACTCTGGTTACTGCAGTCAAGTATCTGAGTACTACTTCCACAGCAGGTGTCAACCCTCAAACCCTCTTTAAAGTTGTGAGCAACCAAAATGTTTTTAACCTGAAATTTACCCACACTATAGATAGTCATAGTGTCATACGAAGTGCAGCACAAAAACTGTACACTGATACCATTTCTAGTGTCAGATTTGGCAGAAGTGAGGTTTGTTTCCTGTATCTGTGTTTCTCCTCTAACTACATCTGGACCTCCAGCCTAATTTCAACTAACCTGACCCAACGTTACCCTCACTAGTGGCTCTGGGTCTGTGCCGTGAGCGACGTGCTGACATGCCGGCAATGATTTCCTAATGTTCTCTTTGGTAGGTATAGAATAAAGTCTACTCTGTTCCCATTTTTGTTGAGTTTGTTAGTGTGCTTGGAAAAACTCACCAGAACTGGAGCTTTAGTTTAGTCAGAACTGATGAAAAATCAACAGTTCATTGATGGATTATTGGGCACAAACAGGCAAAGGGCCCCTCTCCCTCATTCTGTGACTTTTTGCAGTAGTTTTTCAGTCATTTTATTGATTTTCCAATGGAAAGGTTAAATCCCCCTTCAGGTTCCCTGGCCTATTTGGACCCATGACCCACTGGGCCCCTGTGCCAGGTAGACCCTTTCAGTAACCTACCCATGGTTATTAAGAATTCACCCCTAATCCATATAACAGCCGCTGACTTATTTCACAAAAATCAACAAATGTCAGTCTGCTCACGGTGCTGGAGGAACAGTCAGTAATGGCCATGTCATATACTGCAGTATTTTTAGTGTACTATTTCCATCTATGGACACAGTGCAAGACTGAATTCATCTGATATCTCAGATGTTTTTTTAAAAAAAATAGTTTCACATCTCAGCTCAAAAGTAGAAGTAGTCTGTTCTGTAAGTACTGCTTGGTATACTGCTTTAACCAGTCTCTGTATTGCAACATTGGTGGTGGCCCAGTTTCATGCAGTGTCTACACAATAATAATAATATATTAACTAATATACCAACAATTTACTCCAAATACTATATTCTTCTTTGCATGCATGCAAATCATTTAATATTTAATTAATCATTTAACACAAGCCACTGAACTGAAGAACCTACGACTCTTTTGCTTTGTGTCCCTGTGACAGAAACCCTCACAGAGACCACGAAACAGCTGTGGTGTTACACCAGTGAGAGTTGGAAGGAACCCACCCTGTAGGGTATTTACAGTAAAAGCTCTGCAGCGGCTGCAGCTACTTCAACTGACTTGACGGAAGTGCTAAAAATACAGTCAGTCTGCTTCTCTGTGCTGGTCCTGGTTTATCAGCATCAGCTCATCAGAACCAGAATCAGCTTCATTGGCCCAGTTTGTGCACATGAACAAGGAATTTGACTGTGGTTTAATCAACTGTATGTACAAAAATGAAAAACGTTTTGGCACCATGTGCCGTGTCAGTCTGGTTATTATGAAGAATAGTGTTCAGCTTGATTATGACGACGTCTGACCCATGTAGTCTCGTCATTGCCTGGTCCTGTAATGACTCCTGATGGAAAGAACGCGGCTGCATTATTCGGCAGTAAAGCACCAACTAATCATGTGTTGTGCATTTCTGGGCCAGTGTTTTTTTTTTGTTGCCAACGGTCACAAAACACCAACAACAGGATGAGTCACTTCAAAGTATGTCATTCTCTGAAGTGATGCAAAACACAACAGGTTTAGAAATTGAACAGAAACCACCACAAAGAGTATCACAGGCAGGATGGTACAGAGTCCTTTAAAGCTGCAGCTGCTGCTAATCTATGTTTCTAAACAGATTCGTAGACCTGAATTTAACAGTTTTATGTACAATAAAGCATCTCATGCAGATTTGTTAGGGTTATTAAAGCTGTGGAAGAATACAAAGCAGGGAGAACAGTGTTGTCTCAGACTAATGATTTCTGATCTCAAAGACAAACAGGTTTTGTGGATTTTTGTAAAACGCAATGAGAACCAGCTTCTTGTATTTTGAACACTCGGTGATCAGGTTAGAGCTGCACAGATACTTTCAGTCGCCAACCAAGCTCAGTTTCTACTCCTATAAAAAAAAAAAAAAAAGTTCACACACAAGTAGCACAGAAACACAGACACCATAGAATGAGTTTTACAAAAATGTATTTGCAAAAAGTAAAGTTTGCAAAGTGAAGTCTGTTTTTACAATACCAGTGAAATTTACAAAAACAAGATGGTGCATGTGCAGTTGTTGGAATCAGATATCTGACAAAACCAGTTGATACCAAACAAACAAAATCTGCTTTTACACAAGAGGTGAGTCAGTGAGAATATTACCTGTTCATCAGACAAAGAACTCATTACTTATGCCACATATTTTATAGTCAGCTGGTGTGGAAACCAGAGTAAGTCACCAGGGGTTTTTCAAGAAGCAAGACTCCTGGACTAACAGGACAATCTCCAAAAATGTCTGTCAAGATGCTGCTAAGGCACTAAACCCTCCACAGCGGCACCACAGCTGCTAATCACTGCTACTGAAGAAATCAACAGGAAACATCTGGGGTGTGAAGTGCAGAAACACTGAAGAGGAGGATGAATCCTAGCGGTCCTGCTTCCAGAAAAATCCATCTGTGTCTGAAAACCAAGGTAAGAAAAGCACCAACTCCGAGGGTTTTTAAAAAAAACAAAAACAAAAAAACCTGTCGTAATCAGAAAACTGAGGAATGTAAATGAGAAATGTTACTTTAAACACATTGGCCAAAAGATGAAAATATCACTTTGCAGATAAATGACCCTTAAAATTACTGATATGAGATGAGAGTGAAGCATCATGGAGTCTCCTTTAGTGTCAAGTGAGAGTCATAATCCATTAAGTAGTGACTGTAAATGTTAAGGCATGGACTCATGAGTGTGCACAGACACACAAAACTCACATATACACTCACATATACACACACACACACACACACAGCAGTAAAATATGGTCCATAAAAATGTAGTTACAGTTGACATCATCAGTGAAGCAGCAGATTGAACAGATCTTGGGTTTTCACATTGATAATCAAAGGACAACTAATCCAAATTTGGCATGAGGCAAAAGAGGAACAGCGTCTGTAATAAAATTAAGTGTTTACCCCTGGACAAACAGCAGGTAGGACAAGAAACAAAGGAAGACTTATATACCATGGCCTTTAGAGGCACAAAAACAATTTGAGACCTAAAAACTGTAATATTTGGAAAATAAACATGAACAAGACAGAGTCCTAATATTTTGTTTTCTCAAAATTGTTGGACTTTGACTTTTCTTTGTAATATTATAATCTAATTCTTAAAATCTCAGATTAGTTTTCCCAACAGTGCTTCCTAATCACATGCAAGCTATAAGCATCTGGCTAGAGGCTAAATGAAGTTCTTACCCTCATTCTAACGACTAAGTCAATATTCAGATGTGGGCTCCTGATTGCGAGGAAACACAATCAAACCAGAAAACAGAAACAGTTGAAGTCTTTTTTTTTTTTTTTCAAATATCACAGCCCAAACACAATTTCATTAACTACCTGATTGTCATTCAGTTTATGGATTCATTCAGCTCAGCTACTTTGACTCGAAACATCACACATTTTACAATCTGACTATCTGCTTCTTCCACTTTTGACCACAAAGCAGATCCAGAAACCGATACAGAAAAGTTCCTGTCGGTTGCTGCCAACAACGGGCAGACACCTACCAGATTCAATGTTTTGAAGTTCCTGATTAACTTCAGTTCAGCTGCAGGGGCTCAAAACAAACTCGCTCTGACACAGATTCATCCTGGGCACAGAAAAAAAAATCATGCAGGAGTTCATGATTCAATATTTAGTCTGAATATTGATAGCCAATATGATCTAATGATCATTAGAATGATTTAAACCTATTTCCACTTCATCCTACTCTGAGCTGCTACTCTTTGTACACGGCCTCACAGTCAGTTTCCCTATTTGCAAATAAAGAACCAACAGTGATTTTTGCTGTCGAGCGGGAGCACAGTGCACCTACAACTGCAGGATGCACATGTATTAAAATGCTGGTCAGCTGAGGTCTGGTGTGGTGACTTTACTGTCACAGTGACTCAGTCAGTGACTGACCTGATGTGAATAAGTCCTCACACACTTGTACTCCAGACAAGCTACAACAGACTAAGTTAACTTCACCATAAAACTGTTTGCATCCCCTTTAACAAAACTCAAGAGTGATAGATTCACACAGTACACAGGATTTGTATGATTTAGTGGTGAAGAGTTGGTACTGTTACAATCATGAAATTAACTGAGGACCACTTCCAAATCTTTGTAGTGTGCTTGCAGGGATATTTCCTGAGCTCCAGAGATAAATGGAAGTGACAGAGTGACATCTGATCGGCACTGACGGAGGCCTGTGCTTTCTGTGTCACCGGCCCTGATGATTCCTGCAGCTCGTGCGTATGTGTGTGTTTTAGCAGCTGTTAATGGCGTTCAGTGTAGGCTTTTATGAACGTGTTTCCTGTCTTGTAAATATTTATATCATCTGACTAACAGTTCATCTTCACAGAACCCACATGCATGCCAACTAAAATGCAAACACTAAAATAATTTAAGATCCTGTGTCTTCACACACAGATTAGGAGCATGAGCAACACTTTGACAAACATGAATCCCAACAAAGTCACTTCTCTTCCTGAACACTTGTTTCTGTGTCTCGTCCTTTACGGTTTAGAACTCGCCGGCTGACAAAGACCTACTGTTTGCTCCTGTCAAGCACTCGCACTCTGAGGTGGATTCAGGAGCTACTGCCACATGCACCGAGTAGGCAATCAAACATTAATCGATTCCACTGGACACTCAGTGCAGCAGAGGAAGACGACGAGCACTCCTCCACGTAAGCAGCTGCTGTGTTTACTTAGGGACAGTGATTACAGTGTAAGGAAGCTGAATGAAAGCAGCTCGCTAAAGGCAGCTTGTATTAATTTTGGATCCCAGAAGAAACACTTATTTGTGAATCATTAGTTATCTCTGTCATGAAATACTGAGTTAAGTTTTAAACAGTTTGGAAATACCTACTCTCCACAAAACATCTAGCTATTTAACAGAAATGGGAGAATTGCTAAAACCAGAGTATGATGTGTTTTGTCGGGATTTTAGACACATCTAATTTTAATCTGGTCTGTAATCATTCTGTTATTTTTCTGTAAAACTGTTCCTGCTTGCCTGAGTAACACCAGACCACTGAGGTCAGAGGTCTGCTGTGGGCCGGTGTAAATAATAAAATAAAATGTCTAGTGTTTGGAAATCAACTGGGAGTGCAGCTTCTATCTCTTGTCGACAGTGCTTCAATTTCATCACATCTCACTCTAAAATAAACCTGGAAACAAATAATAATAATAAAACAATCACAAAATAGAGACAGTAAAACGTCAAAACTGATATATCTCTCTATGTTCATTGTACTTACACAGGAAAGTAAGAAGGAAGTAAGAGAAAAATTCACGTGTTAAAAACACAAACACAACTCCAGTGTTTACCATTCGACGTAGTGTATGTTTGCTTGTTTACAACAGGAAGCTAGTATTTATATGGCTACAAAACAAAGTTTGTCTGACCCATTAGTGAGTCAACAGGGTTCCTCCCTCAGTAGTTAAGTTCTGGCTGTGACGGAGATAGTGTCAGAGTCTGGGATCTGTCCGTGAGAGAAGTCCTCGTAGTGAAAAATTCAGCATCCAGACTGTCCAATAGTGTTGTGAAAATATTGTCTGGCCTGTTTCTAAAAGTAGCCAATAGGTTTTCAGCTCCTTCAGAACATCTGATTGGTGTGCAAAACCCAATCTTCACGCTTAAAACCCAGGTAAGGTCCAAATGGAAACATGAAAACAGCCTTTAGTCTTTCCAGGTCAGGCCTTCAAATAAACAACGTCTACAGGAAATCAGTTAAAATCACTCGACAGGCAAGTTGTGGCTACTCTACTGTTTTTACTCCAACCTCACGACTCCAAGTTGCTGCACACACATGCATGCACGCACGCACACACACAGACACACACACGCCAGCGTTATTGCCTTGTAATTAGGGGACACACTCCCCACAGTTCAGTGATTCACATAAAAAAAAGAGAATACTCCGGCACACTCGCTAGGTTTGAAGCTCACAGCACATTTCTGAGAGTTCTGCCCTCTCATCCATGACCTCTGACCTCTGGGTGCCCTCCTCTGTGTGCAGGAGTATTCTCTTCCATCTGAACCAGCTCACGCTGCCCTCCAGAGCCCAGCATGTCTCATCTCATCCTGTTCTGCCTCATCAGAGGGACAATGCAGGACGGAGGACCCGCCTTTGTCAGGAAGGGGTGTTTGAGAAGCTCGCTGGCTGTGGCCCTCTGAGCCGGGTCTCGCACCAACATCCTGTCCAGGAAACCCTTGAGCAGAGGGGAGACCTGGGAAATGGAGAAACCATCCAGTGTGAGGAGACTTGGTCAGGTTTTAATGTCCTGTAGGTTTGCAAAGGGTTAATCAGTGAAACTTTTGTCACTCAGTGTAGAAACAGGGAAATGACGTGATTTGCAACAAACACGCGAATACAATCAACCGGGTAGTTGTGAACAAGCCTGTTGTGAAATCAGGAAACAGTTTTACAAGAGCAGCAAAAGTGATAGTTTTTTGTTTCGGTAAATACAAATCCCCCCTGCAGTCTACAGTTTGAACACTCATATATCAGGCCTCTTTGCATGACCTGGTGTTTTCCAGCTGTGGAAACCAACTTAAACATGTTTGTTGACTTTGGATTTAATCATTTCAGATTCAGGGACACAGGATATCGGCACACGAGACCACCAAGAAAATCATATTTCTCCATCAGAAAACTAACAGTGAGTCCTTTTATTCCTAAAGGGAATCCGTTTTTTTGTTGATGTAACATTTAGCTCGAGCTGCTACTGGAGGCCAGAAATAACCACATTTCTAAAGTACATTTCATAACATTAACCTGGACGTGTGTGTACTTACACAAGCAACTGCTGCACTCTATTACAAAGCACTGTTCTTGTCTCTGTTAGTACTATCTGTGCCACACGTCTTCTTTACTTAGCCAACTCACTCTTTTAAAGATCAGCTGACTGCCTTTGTGAATTAGATGCTACCATTAGCCAGGGTGGTGGCATCATGAATGGGAACTGTGCATTGGTGGCGATGACAATGACCCAATAAAGAACAAGTTAAACGTCACAAACACTCAACTCTCCTTTGGGGGTCACTGAAACCCAAGGCACTTAGATAACTGTTATGATAAAAAAACAAAACATCAGTCAGCGTGTACAAATCTGACAAAATGTGGGTTGTGTTGTGGGTTGGTAGAAGCAAAGGATTTCTGTTACAATAAACAGAATCTGAATGTGTTGTTTTAACTAACACAGGTAAAAACATCGTGTGTGATGACACTGTTCTGCTAACAGTGTTTTCTGTTGTTGTACCTTGTGAAGGTTCTTCATTTTGGGAGGCAGGTTGTCTCGAATCATTTTCATGGCTTTGAGCGGCGGCTCGTTGAAGTACGGCGGCTCCCCATCCACCATCTCTATGACCATGATACCCAGAGACCAGATGTCCACCTGGACACAGCGAGAAGAGAAAGTCAACAAGTGGAAGAGAGGTGCCTGTTTAGATGTTCAAATAACAGAAGTGTTACCTCTGGTCCATAAGGCAGCCTGGATATGAGCTCTGGTGCCATCCAGTATGGCGTTCCAACCAGAGATTTCCTTCTCTGCACCTCCTTTGACACCTGAGCACAGAACCCAAAGTCTGACAGCTTCACCTGAGGACAACAAGGGTAACACAGTAACTCTCTGTACACTTAAGAATAGGGTGGAAAAAATAATAGTTAATACCTGACAGTATAACTCAGTACAATTCAATCAACAGCTCAACAAAAACAGATCATTTATTGTTGACAGATTATACTGCACTAGGTTCAGATCAGTGTTCCTAATAAACTCACAAAGCTGCATAAAAATAAATATTCAGTTTGAACATTAAGGCACATCTGTTTATGCTTCACCAGCTGAGCAGTGCAGCCTGTAAAATCAGCCTCTCTTCTTTCTGAGAAAGTCTCCGCATGGCTGAGTCCACAGACAGAACCAGCCCTGATGGTGCTCAAGTCTGACAGCTGAACTTCAGATGGCTCGGGAAGAGAAACAAACCCAGTTCCCATGTGTATGAGCACTCCCACACTCACAGGCACTGTATACCATGTTGACAATGGCTGATTGACCTTCATAGCAACATCAGCATTTTTAGCTACAGATGTTTATTATAAATAAAAGCTTCACATTAATCTGAGTTGATCCAAATCTCACTCTTTCTTTTGACTCTCACATTTATCACCCAGAACGCAGGTGTGTTCAGGCACATCAAACACACCCCTTCTACTGATGAGAAACACTTCAGGCTTGACTGATCAAAATAACAAGCCACAAATGAAACCCAGCCCAGCACCAAACACCACAGCAGCCAGCAGCAAGCTTTGTGTGACCACCCAGAGCGCTTTCCAAAATCAAACTGCTACTGTTTGAAAAGACTTTCATTTTTTAAACTTATTTTCAATGTTTTTAAATACATGCACAACAAAATGCATAGCCACATAGCAATGAAAACAAAGTGAGATGCAAAACAGAAATAACCAATAGCAGTTGCACTAAATCATGTCAAAGGTTGCCGTTTTTGTGAGATCACTATCATGAAGCCTGCAGAGCTTTTTGCCTCAAATAGCGCACCATGCAGAAGAAGCACTTCTGTGCCACAGTACATGCCTGCCTGGCCAAGCATGCTGCTGGAGGCCAAACGAAACCACAGCAGTACCTATCAGCTGTCATGAAGGATGCTGAGGTTTACACTTTAGCTCTTCTTAACACATTCAGTGTTTGTTGTTGTAGGCCTAAGAAGACTCAGCAAAAATACACCAGGCAGACATTTCAACATCCATGAAAAATAATGTAAGAAACAAATATGAATTAATGCTATAAGAGACCATTTACAATATCAATAATGTGAAAAACAGCTAGGAAGCAAAATCCTACTTGATTATTGATTGATAATTAGTTCAGAAAGTGCTGGAAACAGCTGGTACCTACAACCTTATTAATAATAATAATAATAATAAATGTTTAGTCCAGACTTGAATAAATGTCACATCTGTGACCTCAATCTGCACTAAACTCAAGGAGAGTGAATCAGTAGCAGGACGGGACATGCTCGACTGACTCTTACTTATTCTGTCCCCTCGAATTCATCAAATTTTGAAATATGTGATTTCTTTGACGAAGCCAAACATTTCAACACACACATTTCAACAAGAGGCCTTGTTGAAATGCAAGGTCAAGGTGAAACCCCATCTCAGCAGAACCACACATCTTCGCATATTGCACAGGGAATAAGTGAACAGCCACAGCTGACCCACAGTGTAATAACCCTTTGTCATTTTGTTCTCTCCCATTTGGGACTGAAACAGCATAGTCAGACCGTAATTGGTTTGGAATCAGACCATGAATGCATTTGCTGACTATGACACACCAGAAGCTGAAGTCTCCTTTTCCATGGTGTTGCTGTGCAACCAGGCTGGTTTCATTTTCTGCAGAAAGCAGAAACTTGTCAACAGGCAGGAAGTAATTTGGCAGCTGCCTCAGCTCTACAGCTGTGGTTAACACAGAGGCACATACTTCCTTTTTACAGCCTTTTTTTAAATCCCCTCTCTATACCTCTTTTTTTTTTTAACTTCTCGCAAAAGTGGGTCAAGTTGAGCCACTGGCAAAGCTGCACTGAATTTGTGTATCCCATGAGACAAACTCTGAACAGGAGTTAGCAAGCAACACCTCTCTGTTCTTCATTTGCACACTGTGAACCACAGGTCAAGCACCGGTGCAGCTCATGGTGCAGCTCAATCTTAGCATTAATGATCATTGCATTGGTTTTTTTGTGTCAACTCTGGTTCCCCATTTCTTCATGATTTTCATGCTGTAGCAAAAATACTGAAACTGAGCCATAAATAATGCTGTTAACCTGTTATGACTAGTCAAGCTGTGAAAAGGCTTGTTTTGTTTTTATGCTGATGCAATGTATCTTAGCCACAGTGTTGTGGTTTGACTTATAAAAGCAACACTTTGCTTCTGTGAAACCACACACCATACTTTTCTTTGTTGCAACTGGACAGCTCACAAGGATTTGTTTTTTCATTCCTCTGTAGTTTTATCTCACTATATAACTTTCATAAAGTGCTCTCTACCTACAATAAACATAGATTCAGCTGGTGGTATGTAGAAAAAAGCAGTTTGGATGGGAGCGTGTGCATACCCGGCCATCATGGGTAAGGAGGATGGAGTCACTTTTTATGTCTCTGTGGATCACACCCTGTGTGTGCAGGACAGACAACGCCTTCAGGACAGACAGGCACACTGTGGCAATCTGCTCCTCATTCATCCTGAAGAGGGAAGGAGACAGAGGGATCTGTGAGTCCCTGCTTCGGTTTTTGCAATGTTGGCTTTATTTTTTCAGATCATTTCTGATGCTATGCTGATTATGTATAGCATCCACAAACACGGACCAAGACTGTGTCTATGTTGTACAAATGACAGTGATATAACATGCAAAAATCTATCATATAAATCAATAAATGATTGGCTTCGCTGATAAAATAGAAAATAACAGGCTGTGGGAGTATAGCTCTCAGTGAGAATCACAGTAGGTAACACTGCCCCCTCATGGAAGAAAAGACTGGTGAAAGTTTTCATGAGGAAGGTCAGAATACACTATAATGGGGAGACAGGAACAAGGACTAAATCACATGAAATATGCTGATCACACGGAATACAAGGTCATATCCCAACTCCACAGGCCTGAAAACCAGTGACAAATGAATCCTTAACATGGTTTAATGCACATCAGCAGTTTGTCTGTCTCACCTGGTGTGTGTCACAATGTCGGTGAGAGCTCCTCCCTCCAGGAACTCCATGACGACCCAGAGCTCGTCCCCCACCAGGTAACTGTTGTACATCTCCACCACGTTCTCATGGTGATAGTCCCGCATGATCACCACCTGCAGTTACCATGGAAACAGATGGACACAGACAGGATAAAATTATGATAATCTCTTTATCCTAACACTGATTCAAATGCCTGAAATGTAAAGAGACAATCAGCAGCTAATGTGAGTGTGAAATGGAGGCATGGACTCTGTTTTATTTTGTTGATTTTACATCATAAGGTTGCAGGGTGCTCTGTTGTCGGTGAAATCTACATTTACAAGCTTTTGGCAGGAAAACATGAGAGGAATGTTAACACAGTCCACAGAAAACAGAATTTAAAGAACCAAAAATATTCAGAATCATTAAACCTGTCACATTCAGTAACAGTAAAAACTGTCAGTGACATACCTTTAATGTAACATTTATTAGTAATAACTAGTCACAGGGCATATACGCAGTAAACGCCAACAACATTGTTTGCTAATATAAGTACAACAAAGTATCTAATCTGCTGTTTGTGGTACAATCCTCAATGATGTGATGCATTTTATTGGCACATTCGGTGTGACATTGAGTTGTGTTGAATCACTGTATATACCAAATGACATTCACTCGTACCTCGTTGAAGAGGAGTTCTCTGCGCTGTTGTTTCCTCAGGTCCATCTTCTTCACAGCAACCAGTTTTCCTGTAGTCTTCACTGTAGCAATACACACAATCCCTGTCGACCCCTCCCCTATTTTAATGTAGTGGTCCAGGTAGGTCCGTGGATCGCCTGGGTCCACTACCATCTGTAGTGCCGCTCTGAACTGCTCATGGGAAACCCTCTGGGGCTCCCTCTGTGGTGAGCGGCCCTGGGGCTGAGCACCTGATGGCGGCGGCCCAGAGGACACTGGTGGCCACGGGGCCGGAACATTGGGATGTGGGGTATGTGGATGCTGGGTGGCCTCGGGGGTCAGGCTGGGGTGGGAAGTGTGATGAGGGTGTGGGTGGCCTGCAGGGGGCTTGGTGCTAGAGGACCCTCGAGTAGCACCACTAGAGGGGCCATTTTTTGGGGAGGATTCATGGTGTCGAGCCGGCTGAAGGAGGAGGAGACAGGAGAACGTTACCACACACACAACATACAGCAACTATCAGAAACCTGAAGGAAGCTGTTTTTGGGTTGGACCTGAAATACGTTGACTAGCCAGAAATATTAACTACATTTACATACTAGGAGGGGTGATACAGATTTAATCATCTATCAATGAATGTGTATATTTATTATTCAGAGTATCAGAGTGAAATTGTATTTTATGCCAGAAAAATTAAATGGGAGAACAAATTACCAGGGAGAAATTTCTAATTTAGCCTATTAAGGTAAATTATCTTGAAAATCAAAGTTTGTCATCACAGTGATGCAAATGATGTTAGAAAGCAGTCCTGCCCATTGAATTGTAAAATTGCTTGGAACACAGAAAACTATTAAAGGGATGAAAAACCAACAAAAACAGACAGCTAATGCTACATCTGTGAAGCTGAATAGTCTGAACAACTTCAAATTTACAGAAATCAACATTATAATGCAAACAGCTTCAGAGGAGAGAACCAGGACAGAAGTGGTTAAATGTGACTGGAGAACAAGGAACAAGGTGATAACAGTTATCATCCATCAGCCAGCGATAGCTTCCCTCAGGGCTGCTCCCCCTTTGCCTGTTCTGGTTGTGAACAAATGCCTGTCTTTCTGTCCATGTTGCTGTCCCTACCTGTCCTGTGGGGCTGCGTCCACCTTCGCTGTCTGTCCGTGGGTAAGTATTGAACGGTCGTGTGTTCTGTTGGGCAGTCTTTATCACACCCTCTGTAACAGGCAGGTTTGGAGTGCGGATGTTGGGGCCAGAGAGAGGCCTTTTGTCTCTGGGAGACTGAGGGCTTCCATCCCGCACCACATAGCTGGACTTTGGCCTGTGATCACTGGTTTGATCCCTGTGAACCACGTGGTCCTGAAGAGAGGCAGGGTTGGGTGAGGGGTTATTGGGAAGGGTGCAAGAACAAAGGACAGAGCAAAGTTGGATAAACATGAAGTTCAGAGGACACCACCTATGGTCATGAGCTTTGGGTCATCACCAAAAGGACAAGAATTCGGATACAAGCGGCTGAAATGAGCTTCCTTTGCAGGGTGGCCGGGAGCATATTATATATATTGTACACACACACACACACACACACACACACACACACACACACACACACACACACACACACACACCCTCACACACCCTCACACACCCTCACACACACACACACACACACACACACACACACACACACACACACACACACACACACACAGTGAAGCCCGAAATTATTCATACCCCTGGAAAATTCTGACTTAAAGTTACTTTTATTCAACCCGCAAGTTTTTTTTTTGCCCGGAAATGACACAGGCTTCTTCCAAAAGATAATAAGACGATGTATCATTGTGGAAAAAACTATTTCTCAGGTTTTATTTACATTTGAACAAAAAGTGGCATGTCCAAAATTATTCATACCCTTTGCAAACTGTCACAGTCTATGGGAAAATACAAAGTTCTACACCATTCCAAATAGTCCAAGCTGTTCTAAAGCCTCCTAATTACCCTGATTCATTGGGAACAGCTGTTTCAATAAACTCAACAGGTGAAAAACAGAAGCTCTCTGCTGTTGGTTTGTGGACAGTCATGGTTAAGACAAAGGAGCTCACTGAGGACCTGCGGCTGCGCATTGTGGCTGCTAAACAAGTCAAGAAAGGGCTATAGGACCATAACTAAATGTTTTGAAGTTCCAGTGGCTACAGTGCAAAGTATTATTAAAAAATACAAGACGCTCCACACTTTGAAAAATCTCTGAGGACGTGGTCAGAAGCCAAAAGTGTGCTGGCCAGGAGGATAGTGAGAGAGGTAAAAAAAAGAACCCAAGGATCACCACCAAGGCCATCCTGATGAATCTGGGCTCTGCTGGTGGCCACATCTCAAGGCTGACAGTCCAACAAACACTGCACACCACTGGGTTCCACAGACGCAGACCAAGGAGGACACCACTTCTCCAGATAAGGCACACAAAAGCCCGCTTGGGCTTTGCAAATGCTCATCTGGACAAAGAAGAAGACTTCTGGTCTTCTGTTTTATGGTCAGATGAAACAAAAATTGAATTGTTTGGCCACAATGATGTAGCCTTCATTTGGTGTAATAAAGGAAAAGCCTTCAACCATAAGAACACCATCCCCACTGTCAAACATGGTGGTGGGAACCTAATGTTTTGGGGGTGTTTTTCAGCCGGTGGACCAGGGAACCTAATCACAGTAAACGGCACCATGAAAAAAGAGCAATACATCAAAATTCTCAACAACAACATCAGGCAGTCTGCAGAGAAACTTGGCCTTGGGCACCAGTGGACATTCAGCACGACACAAAACACACAGCAAAGTGGTGAAGAAGTTGTTAGCAGACAAAAACATTAACGTTTTGCGGTGGCCCAGCCAGAGTCCTGACTTAAATCCAATTGAGAATCTGTGGAGGGAGCTAAAGATCAGGGTGACGGCAAGGAGACCCTCCAACCTGAAAGAGTTGGAGCTCATCGTTAAAGATGAATGGGCAAAAATACCAGTGGAGACATGCAATAAGCTGGTCAGCAATTATAGGAAGCGTTTGATTGCTGTAATAGCCAATAAAGGCTTTTCTATTGATTAATGAGAAGGGTATGAATAATTTTGGACATGCCACTTTTTGTTCAAATGTAAATAAAAGATGAGTAATAATTTTTTCCACAATGATGCCCTCTTGTACGTCGTCTTATTATCTTCTGGGAGACACCTGTGTCATTTCTAATCAAGAAAAAACTTGCTGGTTGAATAAAAGTAATTTAAGTCAGAATTTGCCAGGGGTATGAATAATTTCAGGCTTGACGAGGATGGATAGGATCAGGAATGAGGACATCAGAGGGACAGCTCATGTTAGATGTTTTGGAGAAAAAGCCAGGGAAGCCAGATTGAGATGGTTTGGACATGTTCAGAGGAGGGACAGTGAATACATTGGTAAAAGGATGCTGAGGTTAGAGCTGCCAGGAAGGAGGCCTAGAGGAAGACCAAAGAGGAGGTTCTTGGATGTAGTGAAGGAGGACATGAGGATAGTTGGTGTGGGTGAGGAGGATACAGAGGATAGGGTTAAATGGAGGCAGATGATTCGCTGTGGCGACCCCTGAAGGGAGCAGCCCAAAGGAGAAGAAAAGAAGACGAATAAATATAAGAAAGTGGGGCTGGTTTCTTCTTTGAACCTTGCTTCATCTTCAGTCCATACCTGATCTCGATCTCGAGGCTGTCTGTCTCTGTGAGGGGGTGGAGGAGGGACGGGGCCTAGTCGATCCCTGTGGGTCCTGCTGGGCTCTTGACCTCTGGGTTGCTGCTGGGGCCGACCCTGGACTTCTTCATCCCTCTGAGGAGAATGGACTCCACGCTGACTCTGACGGGCATCACCTGCACTCTGGTGGTCTGGTCTGGGTCTGTCTCTGAGAATAATATGCACAGATCAATAACAGCTTATGGGCTGATATTCACAAAATCTCTGCTTTGTTTCCAATGTCCATCATGATGCATGATGTCATAACATTTGAGCAACAGTAGATGCAAGAAATGTCAAAATGTTATATTTGTTCACAATATGTGTCGCCATTTCACCTGGATCTGCAGTTTACCTGTCTGGGTATAAATAGTGTCTGTGGTGGGGATCTCCATTCTCCTGGCCTCCTCCTGAAGAGCTGGAGTCCCTACGAGGCTGGACAGGAGGGCTACCTCGCCGCAAGGAGTTGGAGCGCGTCACAGACATGGTGTCAAACTCATCCAACAGCCATGTCAGAGAGCCATCCACTGTCATCTTGTTGCCACGCACAATGGTCTGAAGAAAGCAACAAAAACTGTCAGTATTTGAATCATTCTGTATGACTGCAACAATTAGTGACACCACGTTAAGGCAAGAAAGACTTGAGTTTTTACCTAAATATAGCTTTTGAAGAGTAAGGCACAAAGCCTTGCCTAGTAATACATCAATATCTTAAACTGAGTCAAAGTGTAGCTTCATCTAGCAGCCAGAGTTTACAGACTGACAAACGCAACATGTGACATACCACCGAAGTTTTAAATGTACATAATTTTTTATTTGTTTTTTGAGTTCATTTCCAGTCATCCCACCTTGCGAGGCTCTACAGTTGTGATGACAGTGGCGTCGATGAAGGGTTTGGGCCTTTTGGCAGTGTCTTCGATGAGCGACTGCCATTGCCGCGGCAAACCAACAAACTTCTGCTCCTGCTCATCAAAGTCTGTATGTACACGGTGCTCGAAGTTAGACGGAGCAGAGATCTGGATACGAGACTTCTTCTTCTTAGTGAACATGATGTCGGCTGAGGCAGCTGCACCGTAACATCAGACCTGTAAGGAGAGGAGGGTCAGCAAGAAAGACTGCAGCTATTCAAACATGCATTCACACAAACCTGCACAGTCATAGACAGCAAAAACAATAAGATAAAAATGAGCCTTTTCACTAGCGTACTACACCATCACATACATGAAATGAAATGATAAAAACCGCTTGCATTCTTTGTGTGTGGGTTCAGCATATAAACTGCCACCCATTTGGTTTTTTTCAGTTCACTGAGCCTTTAGCCGCTTCACGGCATTATAACAGCTGTGACCTTTAACTGAAGTTCAACAGGCTCAACAAAAGGCTCAGTGCTGGCCATCACGTAGTACTAACAGGACAACCCAGTTTTTAATGATGGGGATGATATCACAACCAGCCTGGAGGGGGACAACATAAGAGCAGCGTCGTTAGAGACGTTTCCTTGTGGTCACTCGTCTTGCTTTTCTCAATGTCTCAACCACAATCTGGCTGTCACAGCTCAGATGTCCTTTAGTGCTGTGTCATGTATATTCATCTACATGTATGTACACAAAAGATTCATGATGACAGCTCTCTTTCTGCCACATACAACACATGCAAAACCTTTTCTGGAAAATAATTATTTTTCATTAAGTTATTAGAGAGTGAAAGCGGGAGGATTCCTCTAAGAACTTTTCCCAGGCCTGGTATCTTCCCACACTGCTGGGTGACATTTTCCTTTGAGGACAACTTGATATTTGACAGCTGCAAAAGGACTCGGGTTCCTGGGTGTGGTGCTGTTGGCCCCGACTTGACAAGCAGCATTATTAAAGTTTCTGCATATACTAGAAGACAACAAGGGAAACAGAATACTAATCACACAACATATTATAGTCCAATTCAGTGCTAGCACAAAATGTACCATCCAAGTGAACACCTTATTAGGAAAAGCACAGGTTTAAATCATAAAATAAATGGTGCTGCTTTGGTTTCAGGATACTAGTTTTGTGTGTGCTGGCCTTATTGTGCCATTAGTAACACCTTTACTTCTCTGGGTACAGTGTGTCTAAATGTCTGCTGTGAAAACGACAGCAAAAATGCAAAATTTAGCTTAACTAACATTTAAAGATTTCTATTGTTCTGGTCACTCAGTATACACGAATCAATGATCCTGAAAACGAATCAACCTTTTTTGCTTCAGTTTTTCAGTTTTACTGTTTTAGGTATGGCTCTCTCAAATGCAGCTGCCTCTCTGTCCTACTGTCAATCAATCACAGGAACATGACACACATCTCCTCTGATTAGATCGGTGAAATCTGCTTTTCTGGATGGATGAATCAGAAACCTGCAGATGCTGGGAAAACTGATTAGGATTTAAAACTCTCCTCTGAAGTATTTCTTATTGTTTTGGCTTGGGTCTGAACACTCCCCCTCTCTACCTTGCTGCTTGCCAGCGTGCATCAAAAGAGACACTCCCAGTAGTCAAACAGAGGTTTGCTACTGATCAGCTGCCCAGCAGGGCCTGGTTCTGCTTATAACACACTGAACATTGGGGCCAGTTGGCCTGTTAAATTAAAAACAGTCTTCTCTTCTTGTTTTTCGTCAAAACACAGCTCATATAGTTCTGAGAAGAAAAGAACAAAAAACAAGGGAAGTTGAAAACAAGGCAATGAAAAGGATACAAGGATATGAGGATCAGAAAAGGTCAGGAGATGAAGGGCGCGTGAGCTGAGTGGGAGGGCGATCTGGGCAGGTCATAAGTTAGAGGGCATGAATCATGCTGCTGAGCTCACAGTCTGCAGTCTTAATAAAGTCTTTCACAGCAGGAGTGTTTGAAGTCTAGCAGGAGCCGCCCAGGAGCATGCAGCGAAAAGCGAGGTTCACAGCCAACCACACAGCAGAATGTCAACACAACAGTACAGCTTAAAAAGCACAAAGATATCCGGATTAATAAAAAAAAATTACTGTGGACATTTATGATATGTGCACTAGTGCAGGGAAGTACCTCCATTGTTATTAACAGGACAGTGCACAGCGTAACACAGTAAACAATATCGTACATATCAATCCACTTCCAGAATTGTGGGGGATTTATACGTTCATGCACAGTTGTAATGTTGTACAAAGAATATCAATATCATTTCACCAGAAGTTGCCATTACTGTTATTCTTAAATGTTTGATGAATGAAGCAAATTTTCAGCACTTCTTATTTTTCCAATATCAATTGAATATTTCAGTATATTTCAGTCATCAACAATGTTTAGCTGTTTATATAATACCAGCAATACTGGGTCATGCAGTTATCCCAGCTGCAACTTTAAAATATATCTTTAGCTATTTCCCTGGAAAACCAGGGTTGCCCAACTCCCAGCTCTGGAGTTTGTTACCATTAGCAAAAGCTATCTCATAATAGTGAAATTACAACACCAGTGACAAATGCCTCTTCCCAGTCATAATGACTCTGGTGACAACAGGGAAGAGGCGTATAAATCACTCTAGAGCCCTATAATTAGTGTTCGACTGAGACAGCAACACAGATGATCAATGCATCTGAACCGTGAGACACAGATAGTAAATTCTGCCTTAAGGAAGGATGAAATTACTGAAGACTGGAGAAGGTGGCTGGAGAAATTATCATTGGGCCTACAGAGTACAATATCATAAGCAAATATGCAACTCTACCCTATATAATTAGATTTAGTATAGCCAAGATGGGAACAGTTAGGGCTGGTAACAGCTTGAGCTGTACATTTTTATTGAAAACATGAGGCCATAGCTGTAAATCTGTACAAAAAATGTCATGTGAGGATTGAAAATAACATTGATCGTCATATTCGCAGACAGTGGTCTGGCTGTGAATCACGGAGGAAAGCTGAGTTGAAAGACTGTGGGTGAAAAACAGGATTTTACTGCTGCTGCTGAGAGCCAAAAGTTTAAATGTCATAAAGGCCAAGTGACAAACAGACACAACACATTACAGAGCTCTGACCTTAAAGACCCCTGTTTGATTTGAAATTGTTGATCTGTGAATGAATAATGTGAGAGTGGGGGGGGGGGGGGGGGGGGGGGGGGGGGGGCATGAAATTATTCCAGCACGCTACACGTTTGTGATCCCACCCATTCAATTCATCCTAGCACTGTATTAAAATATGTGAATGTGAGTCAGTCGGAATTGGAACACATGTCAAATATGAGAAAAGTACTAATTCTACTACACTTTCCCATATCGCTCCAACCTTGTGGAAAGATTCAAAGTCAGACAGGTGTTAGCTTTAAGCATATGTCTGAAGGAAATATATATAGTGAAGGAAAGAGATTAACAGCTGCAGCAGGTGTACAGTCCTCTTCTCAACCTAGACAGCCTCGGGCTCAGTCACCCACACTCTCCCCATCACCATAAAACAGACACCGCTGTGAGCGAAACAGTGTCAAACAAGTTCATGAGAGCAACAGGTGTGTGTTCTTATCACTATATCCCTATAAACTCTGATTGAATAAATCAAATGCAAACATTCAGACAATCAGCGGTCTAGGAACGCCGGCACCAGTCAGGTGACTAATCTCTCCACCTCTCTAAGGGACGATTCCAGGTCTCTACATGTTCAGTTTAAGACTTTTAAGACATGTTAATTTCAACATGCTGTTGAAATTAACTGTCAGATATGACATGCAAGCTGATAGATTTCTCACAGGAAAACTAGTGTATCAATGACAACCCACTTTCTGAAGGATCAGCATCAGTCCTCTGAATATTGTTTTTCCTCTCCCTTGTGTAAATCATGTTTTTGTTTATTTTTGTTTTATCAGCGCAGCAGCATCAGTGCATAATTCATCATTTTTATACCTTTTATAAACACAGAACTTTATGTAGTAATACAACAAGAATGTAAAAATAAAACTTAAATGCTATTAAAAAAAATATCCCTTAAGGAGTATTCTGCTGAATTTGTGATTACCGATTAATACCGTTAGATCTGACGTTTAAAGTTCACACAGAAAGACCAATATGTGCTCACTCATCTTGGGTCAAGGCATGAACTCTGGTCTGTAAATATCGTATGTCAGAACAGATAGTGGGCTGCTGACCTGAAGAGCTGTACTGTTGTACCCTGCCACCCACTCAAACAGTGTGAATGCTCTCGCTCTCTCTCACAGTAAACTAGAAGCTATAAAAGGGCCCATCCTCTCACAGAATAGAACAAGCAGGCCCCTCTTAGAATACAACAGTTCCTGCAGTCCTAGCGTCCCTGTGTTTTCCCCTCCCTCCCACTCAAAATCTGTCACCCTCGCACAAGCATCCCCCACCCCATCTTCAATCTAGCTCTGTCTCCTCCCTTCATTACCCTGGATCTCTCTGCTCTCTCCTTTAACAGTCTCCCACCCTCAGCCTACTTTTTCCTTCTCTTTCTTAAACTCAGCCTCGCTTCCCCTGCTCCACTGTCACTCATGAATGCCTGGCTGAGCAGTGAGAAAGCCTGTCCGGTCAGCAGGCCAGGTCCAGGCTGATGAGATATGGATGAAGCTGCTGTCCTCTGGCCTGATTCAACTACTGCACATGGGTGGTCAACACTTGGAAAGACACCATCCGTCACAACAATACTATCTACCTGCACTAAAAATGATTTAATGGGGGAAAAAAAAAAAAACAGAGAGGAAGAAGAATCCAAAAAGGATGACAAACTACCCATCATTTATGATAACTTACTGCAAGTGCTAATATAAAAAAAGATTTTCTTCTTTGCATATTTGGCTTATTTTCTTACTCTAGTATGCCCAGAATTTGAAATTTGAATCCGGTAATAATGACAAGATAATCTATAGATATCATGGTCAATAACAAGAGCATACAACATACTGAACACCATTTTTATAAAGAAATACACTAATGCACATAATACATAAAACAAGAGTGATATAGTTGAAAGCACATTCTCTAAGACTGACACATGCCCAGAGGCACCTGTGCAATCTAATGTCATAATGCAACAGCCCTGCCACAGGATCTATGTTTACAAAATGTCTAAATGCAGTTATAGCTTTTTAACTATGTGATAGTAAAATGTAAATGCCATCCACTACAACATCACTAACCACGACCTCAGGGCTAGAATATATTATTTAACACATTCCTGTAAATATGACCAAAACCTGAATATTGTGGAAGGGCTGTTGCACTGGATTACATAAGATTAAGATTACAGGTGGTCCTAATATCTATTTATCAGTATGGAAACCAGCACAGTGACATGTTACTAAATGATCTTTACAAACACATATTCAACACAACAGTGACATTGAATCAAGAGACCAGAGACATGTATTTTTGTTGTTTCTAAGTAATAACTGTCTCATTATATTAGCTCTAACTGCAGCATTACTTGGAAAACACCTCATCAGCATAAACCATGACAAATAGAGCATGCATCACTCATCTCCTCCCTCCTCTCTAATGATTTTCAGTCAGTGGCTCCATTGAGACATACTTTACATAACTGTCTTCCTAAAAGACTGAAGTCAGGCACTCTGCAAAATCTAAATAACCCTTCATGGTACCAGATGATTCATTTCAGAGGTGGTTTGTTGGATTTTGTCTTATTACACCAACTCGTAACAAGACAAATAAACATAGTAAAATGTTAGCTTCTTTATTAATAACAAAATATAAATAAGCAAAAAGTAAATCTGTCCAGAATATTCAATCTAGCTCTTTCTGTGCAAATCTTCCTTCAATATAAAAATACAACCACCATATTACAAGAACTGAACATTTCTATTTAGTTATTTAAGGATGGAGGCCATTTTAAGAGTTGCAGATTAGGATCTTTGTCTAATGAAAAAACATTGTGCTTCTGAACTTTAGGAATAAATTACATTAATAGACAACACCTCACATGTCTACATAAAAGACAATTGGTGTAAAATCCCAAAATCCTGCTGGCCACATCAGTAGCTGAGGCAATATCCTCTAAATGAGGACTGTTAAGCTGCCAAAGTGACTGGAAGAGCAAAGGCAAAAATGACCTGTGTTTGTCAGGCACTATTTTCCCACACCTGATTTAAAGTAGTATACATATATATTTTTTTAACATAGAAGGTCCATTAAGATGGCATTCACTGAAACTAAAAAATAATAAATTAAATATAAGCTCTTTAATAAGTCGTAACACAGACAACCAGATTTAAACAATGAGATGCAGAAAAGCAGACGGGAGTTACCATTGTTGTTGTGGTGAACTTACATTAGTTTGCCTGTGCTGAAACAGCAGTGATAATTAATAGGTTGTTCTTTCACTACTGCAAATACACATACACACACACAAATGCAAATATACGCATACACACACACGCAAATGCAAATACACACATACATACATACACACGCACACGCGCGCGCGCGCGCACACACACACACACACACACACACACACACACACACACACACACACACACACACACACACACACACGACAGCAACTTGCTCCCAGCATTTCCCAGATTTATAAAGTGCTGTGCAAACACACACTGTACACCATGTGACCTTGGAGTGCTCTGACGACCATCAGCTTGTGTGTCAGTCTCAGCTTCAGCATTATACTGGAACTGTTCACATCTGTCTGCTATTACAGTAAACAAGGTAGTTAAGATACAGACCTGGTTGTTACACTTACTTAGGTTCACATGACCTGAAAACTACACAGCTGATATCTAGCTGATGTTGACATAAGGTCTCACATTTAACAACAGGTAACAACAGATTTCAATCTTTTCAATAGAGCACATCCACACCTGGACTGAAATATCTGAAAATCATGCACGTATGGCTGATGTTCCTGATAACCCAGAGTCCTGCCTCTCACAGCCTATCTCCACAGAAGATATTTATGCTGCATTTCATGGAGTTAGAAGCTGAGCTTTCACTGGCTACCACTCATTCATTTTCATGTTTTGTGTGTTTGGTTAATCTCTGCAGACATTAGACTCCATTATAACCTGAAAAGATCATATTAAGGACTAGCCATACAAAGACAGCACCTTAAGTAAACAACTCTGCCTTAATATTAACAATAATTCATCTATTATGTAATACATATAATTACACTGAGATTTCAGTAATATTTTACTGAATCCCACCCACACATGAAAAACAATTCTAAGTAACTTAAACTTGTTAATAAATTAATTTTAGTAACTCAAAACAGAGGGAGATTAAAATTTAAAATAAAAATGTTTGTTTTTCAAGAATATATATATATGTACATATTGGCTTTGCAGTAAAATAACCATGAGCGTTTTGTTAACTACATGATAGGAAAAATAGTGTGTGTAAAGGACCTGCAGACATTACAGGATCTATGCGTTTAGCTATCAATGTTGGATCCACGATCAGCTCTCAGAACCCAGCTCTACATTGTACAATACCAAACATACTGTAGAAATAGTTATCGATGGTTGAAGTATTCTTCCTTGTTTAAATGGACACAAAACAAACAAGCAGTCAAAATATCAAGCACTGGCATTGTCTCTATGCTTATCTCAGACTAGAAAGTGCACACTACTCCTGTTTGTCAGTAACTAAAATAATAAAATGCATAAAACAAACTTCCTGCAGATAAGTACCTAACTTCCAAGTCAGTTTAAACACAAAGACACAGGGTGAACTGTCACTCCCTTCTAAAAATCTGCTCTCCCCCTCATCCCCATGTGTCACCAACACTTGTGCAAAGAGAGACAGATGACCAGGAGTGCAGCAGCTGTCTGACAGTCAGGATGAGGTTTGAATGTCAGTAGTGAGGGAGAGGAGGGAGGAGAGTGAAGACATACAGCCAGGCCCCAGCATGGAGCAGGGCTCAGACACAAATCATCCCTCACTGTCTGGCTGCTTGGCTGCTCGCTATTCGCCCCACACAAGGCAAACAATAAAGTTATTATGCTGTTTTCCTACCCACAGCTAATCCAACAGTTTGGTTTCTGAGGCCCAGATTAACTTTCGCTTGGTCCCAACAACACAGCACAACCCTACACCACAAGTTACAACTTATTCCCGTAACTCCTAATCTGCTTTGCACACGACAAAACATTTAAACTGTCGGACATACTCACTCTGAGCCTCGGGTCCTTTCCTAGCCTGCAGCAAAACCCACTATCCACCTGATCTCATGTCGGAAACGCAGCTGAGGACGAGGAGTGAAAAAAAAGCACAGACTCCCTGCAGCAACAAAGTTATTTCCGCGAAATTAAACTCAGCTCCACCCTCGAAAGCGTCGTTACGTTTCATTTAAATGAAAGAGAAAAAGTCAAAACTCAAAATGAACAGTTTCCGACATCGAACTTCGGACGTGAAAACACGAGTGTTGTAGCTTTAGGCTGCAAATACAAAGTGTGTCGCATTCCTATGGTTTCAGCACAACGCGGCCCAGTTTCATGACGTCAGAGAGAGAGGGAGGGAGAGGGAGAGAGGGAGAGGGAGAGAGAGAGAGAGAGAGAGAGAGAGGAGAGAGAGGGGGAGGGAGGGAGAGGGAGAGAGGGAGAGAGGGAGAGGGAGAGGAGAGAGAGAGAGAGAGAGAGAGGGAGGGAGGGAGGGAGAGAGAGAGAGGAGAGGGAGGGAGGGAGGGAGAGGGAGAGAGGGAGAGAGAGAGAGGGAGAGGGAGAGGAAGAGAGAGAGAGAGAGACAGAGACTATTAGCTGACATTAGGCCTGTCAAAATAAAGTGCTAAATGAAACAAAAGCCTTGCCTCTACTCCTTGGGTCTAACCCAGTTGCTCTTTCCTGTCACACATAATGAATCTGCCCTCACAGGTGATGATTGTTATCTGTCAGGTGATGTGACTCCGACTTACAGCTGTTTTCCCTCTGCTGCTTTTAGAAAAACAATTTGTGGATGATTGTTTTTTCTACAAGCCATTCAGGCAATAAAATGTCAATGCACAGTGAAAATGAAAATCAACTTTTTAAAGCCCATAATCTTCAGGTGTGTGTTTTGTTTTGGCTGGAGTGTTTCTGGAGTGTTCATTAAATCAGATTTCAGATTTTTATGACTTTTTAAATAACACAATCAAAAAATTATAAAAATATATTAATTAACAAGCATGTAACTCTTTTGACATGTATACCACATGTGGCCAGTAATAATTCTCCATAAAATGTAAATTAATATAAATTGGACCAAGACAAATTGATAGATTAATTTACTTGCTACAGGGTCTGCTGGCACAGAAACTCCAGAAACGGAATTATAAACACACAAGGCTCTGCATTAATAAACCTGTAGTTTATTAACGTCTCAGAACAACTGCAACCACAAAAAAAAACTACAAGTAATGTTAGAGCTTTGGCAAGCAAGAGAAAATATTCAAGATCTTCCCAGATTTGTTTTAGGGACTAAATCCACTGCTATTTAAGATGTTTCATAACCTGCAGAAATCCACAGTGACAAACAAGCTAACAGAAACGCAGAAAACAACCAGTTAGTTTTCTGTATAAATGTATTTTTTTTGTAGATTAATTATCTAAATCTGTTTTTCACATCATAGTATGACTCAATATGGCTCAAATTACTGCTATTCATAGCAGTCTGATAAAGGCAGGCTGTCGTGAAATACCAAGTCTGCCTACTAATTCAAGTATAACTATTGAGGCTAAATGACAAACCACATCATCATGAATGCATCAAAAGTTTAGGTGACGCTGGCCAAGGAAGCGTTGCTGTTCCAAATCACATGATTAAATACCGTTTTCAGAGGATAGGAAATTGTTTTTTGACTCTATGTTCTCCTTTGCTGCTCATGGCGCTGGGAATGCTGCCAGTATATACAGCACAAACACTCTCATGGCTTTAACACGTCAAATAAGTAAATAAACATACGTCGACTAAAACTGCTTATGATTACACCAATATAAGTAGACCTGATAAGTTTTTACTATTTGCTCTTTATCAAAACTAGTCTAGGTATTTGTTTAAGTATTGGTTATCTAAAAAAGGTAACAGCTTCAATATGGGAAAAGCTTGGTGACATTCCTCTTAGAGTAAAAATAAAGCAGGAACAGGTCCACTTAACTCATCAAAGCCAGAAACATACAAACCCGCCAATACCAAGGCCGAGTTCAAACAAAGCATGCAGTGTTGCAGCCAATGAGCACTGACTTCCAGAGGCAGGTTGTGGAATGTGGAAAGTTCAATGATAAAGACGGCAGAGAGAGCACTACGTAGAAAACACACAAGCTGGGTTATTTTAGTACAAACACACACAGGGAACACCAGCATGTACAACTGCGCACATGACCTTCAGACCTTTGCTGGCCCTGTACCTACTAAGTGATACAGAGAAATACAAAAAAAAAAAAAAAAAACATAAGACAGAGATCAGGGGGATAAAACAATGCTAAAATGTTGAGTTTGAGCACAGCTTAAAGGTTCTGAATCTACAGCCAAGACAATGCATCCAAAAAAAAAAAAAAGAGTCTAATCTGATTGCATTTGTCATTCCTCAGTCCTGCTACATGTAAAATATATCCAGCAATAAAAAAAGCACCAAGATGTCTGTATCACTAACCAGCTGACAAGGCTGAATTTCCTGCATCACAGCCACAATGAGAGTTCATCAGAAAAGTGTGAGGCTGTTATTATTTTTACCTGACGCTGACAGATAAAAGCACAGGAACAGGGGCGTGGAAAAAGACAGCTACTGACTGTTTATGGTGATTAATGGAGGGGGGTGAGATCAGTGGGCCAACCCTGCACTAATTTTAATGGTAGGGGCACACAGGTGTTTAATAGATACAGTGGATACAATTATGTTCTGCCTTTTCTATTCATGTTGAGACAAGTACTACCCCAAAGTTTCACATGAATGTACTCGTGAAGTACATACATATTGAAATGTTAAATTAACAGATAAGTGGATCTCCACAGTTTTACCATAAACTCAGACTCTAGTTGCATGCAGGTGACACTATCCTTAAGTGTTGCTTAACTGTACTGTACAAAATGTATGTCTGTTCTGAGCCCTTGGATTTTAAATAAAACCTTCAGGTCTGAGGTTTGGTAAAGAATAACCATGTCAGTGGTGTGTGTCAGTGTGTTTTTATTCATTTTTGAACAACAATGGAGGTCTATAAAACAGACTAATAAAGCTCATTTAAGTTGGAGGCTATCGGCACTGTTGGTTTTAGTCTGTATGGAGAGTGGTTAAATACTCTTCATACAGAAAACGACTGACATCATTTCATGTGGATATTTCACACTGGAAAAAACATGAGTTGGGGCTACATTCACTGTTGCACCAGCGATCAGCTGTAACACCTCCATTACATGGTGACAATTGAGGCCATGAGGTGACGTTGTAAAGTCAAACATCACATCAATCTCCACTGTCAATAGTGCGGCCAGTCATCGCTCCATCACCTGGTCAGACATTCACTGTCTGCTGGGAGTTCTGCTAAATGCAGCAGATTAGTGAAGCTTACTCAGGCTAGACGCTCAGTGGAGGTACAACATTGTGATCGCATGGTAAATATCCTGGCTGGAGAAATATGAGCAAGGAAAATGGTCAGTAAACACTCTTCTCCCACAATGACTGTGCTGTCCATGAGCTAATGACAACAAGTATTCACTGTCTGGACATGGTCATGACAAAAATATTCCAGTTGGATTCAGTGTTTCCCACAAAAATTGCATCTTGGACTAAAACTAAAAAAAACTAAACTAAAACTTTCTAAGAAAAGTTAATAAAACATTTCTTAAAGTTTTAATAGCTATCATAAAAGGCTAATGATCAGAGGACCACGCCTCAATAACAACAAAACAACAAACTATGTATTTACAGAGCACTGTGACTAAAGTCCTGCATGTGTTGTCCAGACTATTCCAGTGTCAAGGGAGGGCAAAAAACAAACAAAAAAACTGCTTTTTTTATCTCTTGTTCCACCTCCCACTCTAACATACTGCCATTCTCTAGCCTTGCAATACCAGTACAACTGAGATGAAACACATCCAGAACTCTCTTTGTATTGTGTGTGTCTTTTTGAAACCACCATATCACCTGGGACATGCAGGCCCAAGCTTGACTTTGTCTGCAGAAATTAAAAGAAGTGCAAGCAAACACAAGAACAAATCCCTTCACTCTCCTCTTGTGTTCAAAAAAACAGAGAGACAGGGAGGAACCACGCAGGTTAGCCTGAGGAAACAGAGCATTATTACACCAGGTTAAAACAATTAGCAGCAGAGGAAGCAGTAAGGGTATGCAATAACTATTGTCACATTCAAATAATCTGACAACTGCTCTCCTGACTAATCAATACATTGTTTGGTCTACAAAATGTCACAAAATAATTCTAGGTGCTATCTAAGTTCATATGAAGAGTCCAAAATTAAAACATTATTTTTACAGTAATATCAACTAGAGAAAGGAAATAAATCCTTACATTTAAGAAGGAAGAACCGGTGAACATTAAAACTTAAATAACCAATTATCAAAAATTACCAATTAATTGTCCTGGTTGAAGAAATGACAGTGAACAGAAGTGTCAAAAATAGACCTGTTATTGATATGACACTGGATATTTTTTGTTCTAGCCTCTGTTTCTGAGCACCTAAAGGGCTGTGTTGGCGTTGGCTGCTGCAGTCATTCCATAGAGGATTTTTTCCTCTCAGGCACTAAGTCTGGTCTTTTCTCCCCATTTTGGGGGGAGAATCACACTGTAGAGTCTGATATGACCTCCAGCATGTTTTTTTTCTTTTTGTTCTATCCCTTGTCATCCCCACCCAGGGCTTATTCAATCTGTTTCCAGTCAGCCTGGGTTCTCTGATCCTCTGTCTCCAGAAGCTTTCATGTTTTTTTGTGGCTTTGAAGGGTTAAGTGCTGCAGGAAATGAAACAAGTCATATTTAATAAGCCAATAAGTAACTGTGACTGTTCTCTATTATGTAAAACTGTTAAAAAAGAAAGACATCATGGAATAACCAAAATATCAAAAAACAAAGCACATTGAGAAACAGCAAATGAAAAGTGCATTTTCTCTCTTCACTGTCACTGACATGAGGTAGAGTCATGGGGGACTGCGTTCTGAGCTCTGTTGCTGTTTTCTCCCCACAGATCTGGCTGTTTGGCTGTTGGCCTTTAGCTGGTTCTGCACCCCACCTCCCCCCTTTCGCTCCCTGGACTGTCCACAAACACTCAGTCCTACCTGGATGCACAGAACAAATATCTACTTTCATCTTAGCTCCCTGTCCCTCTTTCCCTTCACTCCCTCACATCACTCGACTCTTTTCCTTCTCACACGGTCCATCCCCCGTTCTGTTTTGAAACCAATGCCATCTTTTTCTGTTAAACCAGATACCAGAAGAAACTTGGATACTATTAATGTTTCTGTGCTTGCTCATCCCCTATAGCAGAAACTCAGTCAGCAAGGACATGGAGAGGACAAAACTGAAGACATGCTGGGAGGAGAAGGTAACTCTTACTGCAAATTTGGATATAAAGAAAACTAGAATGATAATTTTTATTATGCTGATGATTGCTGAATAAACTAATTTACCACCAGAAGACTTGACTGTTGCAATAACAGCAATTCAGTGTGCAGAGTGAGGTAGATTTAGCCTCTAACAGCCACCTCATATGTCAGTGTAACAGCTTTTCGGAGTTCATGGAAGATGCCCAAACAGCAGCTGTGTTTGTTTCTCCCTCAGATGGACCCTCAGGTCAACTCTCATCAAACTAATGACAACATCCCTCCTGCCATCAACCTCACCTCCTGCTAGCACATGTCTGTCAACAGTAATAGACAGTCCCCGATTGTCTATTACACCTTCATGACTTGACCTCCCTACTGTGATCCACCATAAACATCCCTCCTCCAAACATAGGTTTTAAAAATGGACGGACAATTGGGAATGGAAACACTAAATCTGATGTGACAGTCACCTTTAACCTGACTGGATTCAAGATGTGGCTGTTGTTGACTTGCTTTTGCTTGCTTCCTGAATCTGACTCATTTTAAAATTCCCCTTTTTTGTCCAATGTATGTAGGGAGGTGTCTTTAACAAAGATCAATTACACCAACAGGTTTTAGTTATGAAACTAGTAACTATTGCTAGTCATATATAGCTTGTGAGTGAATTTAACACACTCGAGATTTATTCTGTAGTGAATGTAATTCCGTTATCAACAGAGTACTGTTGATTAGCCACAGCTGAAAAACCTGCAAGAAACAGGTGATGGTCTATCTGAAATTGGCAGTGCTTAAGTTTTTTTCCAAGAAAATGATCTAACTCTGATTTCCATCTTGGGAACATGAATTTTGTCATGTGTTTTACAGGGAATTGTTTGCCTTTATCACATGACAGCTAGTAAAGAAGTGACAGAAAATAACGAAGCGAGAGAGAGAAAGATTCAACAGGAATTTTTTAAAATGTGTTTATCAGTTGAGTCGCACCTAAACCTGTGGGACCTGAACCATCTTGTTCTTTGCTTTAGCAGCAAGCTCTGTCTTTGAGCAGCGGCTCCCTTCATAATCAAGCTCCTTCATACCTTAAAGACCTCATAGTACCATATTATCCCAATAGACCACTTCGCTCTCAGAGTGCAGGCCTACTTGTGGTTCCCAGAGTTCTCAAAAGCAGAATGGGAGGCAGAGCCTTTAGCTATCAAGCTCCTCTCCTGTGGAACCAGCTCTCAGCCTGGGTTCAGGAGGCAGACACTCTCTGTACTTTTAAGGCTAGACTTAAAACCTTCCTCTTTGACAAAGCATATAGTTAGGGCTGGCTTCAGGCAACCCTGAACCATCCCTTAGTTAGTTATGCTGCTATAGGCCTAGACTGCCCGAGGACCATCGGTGCACTGAGCTCCCCTACCCTAACCCCCTTCTCTCCCACCTCATGTATATTCCACCATTGAATGTTACTAACCTTGTGCTCTCTCTCTCCCCTAGTTTGTGCTCTCTCTCTCCCTCCCTCTCTCTCTCTCTCTCTCTGTACCTTCTGCAGGTGTCCCTGGTCCTGGAGCTGTTTATCGCTGATGTGCAGTTACTGGCCCCACCAACTTGCAGTGTCTATTTGTTGTTTATTGTTGCTGTTCTTTTCTCTCTGCTCTATCCACTCACCCCAACCGGTCGAGGCAGATGGCCGCCCAAACTGAGCCCGGTTCTGCTGGAGGTTTTTTTTCTTCCGTTAAAGGGAGTTTTTTCCTCTCCACTGTCGCCAAGTGCTTGCTCATAAGGGATTTGTTGGGTTTTTAGTTTTAGTTTTTGTAAAGTGCCTTGAGATGATTTGTATTGTGATTTGGCGCTATACAAATAAAATTGAATTGAATTGAATTGAATTAAACTGTTAAACCCTTTTTCATTCAGGTCCATTTGGCAGCCTTCAGGGTACCACAGATCCCCTCACTCTTACTACTGTTACTAGACACCTGGGGGGGGGGGACGAGAGTTAATTGTAGCCTCCTGTCTCCCCATCATATTGTCCTATTATTAGCAATGTAAAGTTAGTCCTATTGCCACCTGCTTGGCAATAGGAGGTGAGGAAGGATTGGTTAATGCATATGTGACAATGAGAGATGTGGTTCATCAAAGTTTGGTTTGAATATGATGAGTGACAGCCTGTTTTTCCTGTCTAATTTGTTTAGGCCTTACGTTCGTTGTCTCCTCTCAGACAATCTGAATTCTTTGACAGCTACCACAGAGCTTTACAGGTCAGTGATGCCATTTATTTTAGTGGCGTAATGCTAGATTAGGAAATACAAATTTAAACAACCTGAAATAACATGCACTACCCCTTCCACCTGTAAGCGGCCTTCTTGCCAAAAGTCTATCCCTGCCTTACAAAACAACTTTTCAGAGCTTAAATCAGTGAACACCAACAGCATGCTAATTGACCAGGGTAACTTTAGTCATCTGACCTGTTTTCCCAGGTTTTTTTTTTTTACCTGACGCTCAGCTGCTTCCTGATACAGTTATCCTTCCTGAATAACTTGCAGAGCATGATGCATAGTTGGGGGTTGGATATGATAAGAGCACTCACTGCTGGGATATCATGTATATGTGAGAAAGAAGAGCAACCCCTCCATACTGCTGTGGCATGCGAGGAATGTCTGTTGTGCCCAGCACTAATCGCACAACCTTGCTGACTAACTGCATGCAAAATTGCTTTTCTTCTTGCTCACTGAACACATACGAAAGCCTTGGGTGTAGCACACATACACATCTGCCAGCTGAGAGAGATCAAAAGAGACCAGAAAATTAGGGAAAATTACTTGTGCTAAAAAGGAGGGTCAAGGAGGGGACTTTTCAGCTCTGGCCCAATACCCACACTTGGGCTTAAGCACTTAACAGCACATTCATGCCAGTACCAACACACACTACACTTAACCTGCATAAAATGTGCACTTCCAATACTGATTCAAAGTGGTACTCAGAGCTAAATGTCTCACTATTTACCAAAGTATATCAATATACATGAACGTAGTAACACATTGAATTCAGCATGAATATTAAACACTGAAAAGTTGTAACAGAAGTGACTTTTTAAGAAGATCAATATTTTACATCTTATTTTATATCTACTGTCAAGTCACTGTAACTGTAAAACTGTATTTTCTATCCTACCTATTATTCCTACAAATCATCTGAATGTGATTGTGTAATGTACAGCACTGGTATTTATGGGAGTAACAACAGGCTTGTATTTATAACTAATGTCTCTGGATTTATCTGCCAGTCTAAGCTAATTGCAAATACTGGCAACAACTGACAAGTAACAAGAAGTTAAAGTAATGGAAAGCCAAAGATAGTGCTTGAATTATTTTATTGCCAGTGTTCCCGTAGTATAGTTTGTACACTACAGAGAACTACGACGCCGCTGTCAGCATCACACTAATCACACTGCTCTGTAGAAAACAAATCGGTTACATATAAATTCCTGTATCAATCGGACTCGAGCCTTTAATGCAAGTTTGGGTATTGGGACTGACCCAATGACTTAAGTAACTCTCTGACAATATCGTCTTTCCTCCTCCTACCTGCACAGGCAGGGCACAGCCTGGGGTGATTTTAGACCCTTTTCAGGGGTGCTCAACAAATGAAAGAAATTTGAGTTTTATGTTTACATAAAACATTACAAAGTCCAATATCCTTTTTATGATTAAATTACACATATTTGCTATGTGACTACACAAGAACGAATATTTATTTATATATCTTTACTTTTATAGATGCATATATGTTTTTTTCTTCTTCTCAAAGGTAACAACCCGGTTCAGCTGAGAGGGTGAGGTCAAAACAACATCAGCTGACTGCATTGTCTGAAGAAACCTAATACTCAATTAGAATAACATTATAAATCAATATGGATGAAATTATAGCTCTTATTAGATCACAGAATCCGTGACTGGATGTTAAACTTGCTATTTGCTTGACAGCACAAAGATGGAGAGAAGTGGAGAGAGCTGGTTAGAGTCAGCAGAAAGAGTCAGCAGAAAGAGCACAGGACTTGAGCCCCCCTAAGCGTCTGATCCCAGAGTCGCCCCTGGGCACACATCATGATACTGCTTTACAAAAAACGGGTTGACTTATCGGTGTAAACGTGTTTAATATAGAGAAACGGCAATAAAGACAAACTGGCTGCGGTTTCATGATGGTTGGCAGGCAGCTCAAAAAAGTCCAGTGTTTTCCATTGATCCGTCTCAGCTAAGAAACTCATCCCTGGTTTGAAACGAGCTCGGTCCTGGATCGGGAGCTGCAGGTTTTAACTGTTCAACAACTTTTCCAAGTGACTCGCCACGACCCCGTGACCTTGGCCACACCTTAAAGACTACAAACTTCACACATCACTGTAACGAAGTCTCCACAGAACCCACACAGAGACCAGACCCGTGGAGGTTTCTCCGGTCCCTCAACCCCAGACTAGAAAGCAGCTAACGTTAGCCACAGTTAGCAACTAAACAGGACGCGCCACAAGCTAGTCCATAACGCGTTTAAATTACGATATTGAGAACCAAATATGCTTACTCACCCTGAACCCCAAAGCAAAACCTTAGTCGCTGCCCCAACGGTTTGAAAATAAACTTTCCGCTGTTTAGAAGAGCAGACTCGGACTAACTTTGGGCAGACTGAGTGACATTAGCCGAAGTCTCACTTTGCCGACGCCATGTTGAACGGCGGAAAATGCTACATCCGGGAAACTACAGCCTGGCACCATGGCAACCGAGTCAACGACGGTGGTGCATTAGCTTTAGCATTAGCTTTATATTTACAACAAATAGGTGCAGATTTTCATACAAAAATCTACAAACAAAGCGTTAGATTCACTACGTAAAACTTCTGTGTTCTTCATTTGTTTAAGATGGGGATTCAGGCTAATTCAGCAGTAAAACGACGAAAACTTTATTACAGACTCATGGTCCAAGACAAAAACAGAAAACAAAACAAACAAAAAACAGGACAACACACAACAATAAACAAACAAACATTAGAGGATCATGCACTGAAAAAAAGATAATAATAAAATAATAATAACTTAGTGTTTTACAAGAAAGCAGTCATATCAATGTTTCCACAGCTGTGATTGGTAACTTGTAGTAATAATAAATTAAATTTTTGATAAAGCCATGATTATTTTATTGTCAGGCTCATTAAGAAAACATAAATTTGTACATCAGGGTTGATGAGACACAATGGAAGGTCCTTACTCCTGCAGCAACAAACATTTCATGTGCACTGCTCCATTGGGTTTCCTAAGTAAAATTGTCATTGCATCATTATAAGCTACTTGCAGTCCTCGTAAACTTGTTTGTAATTTGATGTGCGGTCTACAGAGGTGTACAATACGCTCTAAATGAGGCCATTTTCACCTCAATGTACACATCCCAAATTTGTGTAAAAGACTGCTAGTCTCTTGTTTAGTTTAGGGTCTAAATGTGTTTAAACCACTCAAAAATCAAACTTACAAAACAAAAATCATACAGACTTTAAATCTCAGTCTGATCAGTGAACACCAACAAATAGTTTGTAAATCTGGACTGAATCATCCTCATCTTTTGTGATAATAAGTACCTGCAACAGGCTTATTTTATGTCTGTGTTTTGTCCAAAATCTTCAAAGATAAAAAATAAATACAAGATTTGTCATGAACTTCAGGATGATGTTTTTCTTTGTGTTAATTAAAAACAAACAAACAGGAGAACCACACCGGGATGTGTAGGGACCAACAGCACACTGAGCCCCAAAAACAACCTCTGACTGTCCATTACAAGACAGAGCATGAACCCAGAAACCATTTTGGCAGTGCCTGAAGGGGCTGGAACCCTGAACATCTGCTGCTTCAGGACATCCTCACCTTTTTTGTATGTATAGTTCATCATTGAATGTCACTAACCTTATGCTCTCTCTCTCTCTCTCTCTCTCTCTCTCTCTCTCTCTCTCTCTCTCTCTCTCTCTCTCTCTCTCTCTCTCTCTCTCTCTCTCTCTCTCTCTCTCTCTGTACCTTCTGCAGGTGTCCCTGGTCCTGGAGCTGTATATTGCTGATGTGCAGTTACTGGTCCCACCAACCTGCAGTGTCTATTTGTTGTTTATTGTTGCTGTTCTTTTCTCTCTCCTCTATCCACTCACCCCAACTGGTTGAGGCAGATGGCCGCCCAAACTGAGCCTGGTTCTGCTGGAGGTTTTTTCTTCCGTTAAAGGGAGTTTTTCCTCTCCACTGTCGCCAAGTGTTTTCTCGTAAGGGAATTGTTGGGTTTTTAGTTTTTTGTAAAGAGCCTTGAGGTGATTTGTATTGTGATTTGGTGCTATACAAATAAAATTGAATTGAATTGAATTGTGTCCATGTTTTCCAGTCAGAAGATGGTGATGATGATGAGGCTGACTACAAGAGGAGTAAACCAACTGGAGTGGCTGTTTCATGTTGAGTTTTATTTGGCAGATTTAAACATTTTAAAATGAAACAGAATGTAAAAATCTCTGAAACTCTTATTAGGTGTGTATTTTAATTTCAAAAGCCTCATGTTGGTGAGTTAAAAACAACCTAGTAGCACCTCGCTTCTCTGCTTTTTGTCTGCCTTTGGAGGTCAGACGAACAGCTACAGTTTTATTGATTGTCTGCCTGTTCACTCATCATTAAATCATTAAAGTCCTGTTTGTGTCACAGACTGAGACACCAAAATAATGTCTGTGGTGCTGTTTCACAGATCATTCACTGTAGTACTGTTCTAAAGCTTCTACGTCATGCTCCTTTATACCTGTACTCTGCGACAATATTGTACATTTAAATCCACTACATTTGTTGGCCAGTTAAAGTGACTTTACATACAAAACACATTATGAGGTTATGGGAGTATGACTAGCTCCAACCGTCAGTAATAATCCAATAAACCACTAAGGACCACTTGAGTTCTTCTACTTTTAAGTACAATAAATGTTTTATATAAGTGAAACTTTCAATTTTGTATTTTTCTTTTATTTTGCAGTATTACCACATTTACTAAGGTATCTGATTCCTTTTCCCACCACTGATTAAAGAAGTTTTGAAACGACACAAGACGCAACTGATGTTTTGATTAATTCATCATTAAAAATGTACATTATCATCACATACATCTAATGAAAAGTGATAACAATTAAAGGTAACACTTGATCATTATTATCAGTTACACACACACACACACACAGATATATATATATATATATATATATATATATATATAAAACTAGAATCTATTTACTGGAGATATTACAGTGACTTGATTTACAAATGGAAAGCTACAAAAATCTTTAAATTATAAAACAACTTCATGATTTTAAAACAGTGTGAATGTATGTGTGAGCTGTAAAATCCTGCAGCAATAAATCTCAGTGACTTTTTCTTGCCACTGTGTATATATATATATATATATATATATATGTGTGTGTGTGTGTGTGTGTGTGTGTGTGTATAGGCCACATTTAATCTGGTGATACTGATGATTTGTCATTTCCAGTGGCAAAGCACTAACTCTGTACTGCACTGCACTAACTACAACATCTGTACAACACTGGCCTCTACTGATCAAATACACACACTGCTCTGTAAAGCCATGTCCCAGTGAGAGAATGAATTAATGAATAATGAGTAAATATTAAACATTGGTTTTGCTTTAGAAATCCATTCAAAAACATAAATGCAGTCTAAATTCAGTTACAGCACCCTTCTTAGATGTGATCAATTCAAACTGAAACTTGAACCTGGTGTGATTTTTCTCCTGTACCTGATTTCTTTCAGCACACATTAATCCCTGACATGGTATTTAAAACCCCCCACTTTGCCCATTTGTGTTTTTGAGGAAACACACAAAATCTATTTATCAATGGGACAATGGTAAATATGTAAAAAGATTGAATTGTAGTCTTAGTGACATGATTCAATGGAAATGTTTGGAAGATATTGCCCCAAAAAACAACAATCTGAAGACAAACAGCTCCTATTAATTTTAAAAGGTTTGTAATTTTTCAAATAAACTCAGACATGAAGATGAGTCTATTTACTGGAGATATTACAGTGACCTGATTTACAAATGGAAAGCTACAAAAATCTTTAAATTATAAAACAACTTCATGATTTTAAAACAGTGTGTGAATGTATGTGTGAGCTGTAAAATCCTGCAGCAATAAATCTGTGACTTTTTCTTGCCACTGTGTAAATTCAGATCAATATTGTCTGAATGTGTTGAAACTGCTGATCCGTTGTCAAGCTTTATTTCCAGTCTGCATTTGTCCAGGGAGATTTTTTTGCTGAACATGCTCGTTCTCCTCCAGCTTTGCTTCCCTGTCATGTTTACTTTGCTGCATCCATTATGTTTCCTGTTTATATTTATATTTTACCGACTGATGCTGTTGTTGTTGCTCGTGTTTGTGCTTTATTGTCCGTGCTGCGTGTCTTACTGTTTTTTGTCAGTTTCCTGTTTGTTCTTTTCTCGATATAGAAAGTTTATTGTGTGGGTTTTCTCTCTGTTTACAGCTGTTATAGTAAATAAGAAAGTCTTAGTTTCTGGACTCTCTGTTTGAATGTCATGCTAAAGGTCATAATTGGAGAGGTTTTGGCCTCAACATGGCCAAGGTTGTATGTCCTGAGTCCACATGTGCTGAAAATGTGAAACACTTTGGAGAAAACAACTGAAAGAGGAAGGTCAGACCACCTCCACAGCTCAGCAGCTTGGCGAGCAGCCTCGTTTGTTTCCATCTTCCTAATGGCAGTCCTGATTGCATCGCACAGAGCAGAGCTTCATCACCAATCCTGACAGTGATCACTAGCCGGATAATTACTTTAACACAGGGGTCAAGTGCATCAGACAAATGTGGTGAAAAAGAGGGAGAGAATTCACTGTAAAATACAGTCCGGTCTGTTTCATCACACCTCACATTTCCACTTCTATTGCTGAAAGCTTGAAATGTAAATCCATGAAATCAGGCTTTTATCGTTAATATTTATACTAAATCCTTGTGATGTAGACCAAACAAAACAGGCCTCACAACTATTTGGTGTAGTATTGTCCTACATAAGGTTTTTCTAAGGAAACCAGGCAAAAAGTCCCAAACCATTTATCACATGAGTGGATTCATCCGTCATGTTCAGCTGCTGTGCTGCAGGTGAATTTCGGCAAACATGGGCAATCTGCAGCATCTGATCTGCAGCTGATAAAATGCTCTATGCCGACCTATGCCGATAAAATGTGTGTTTACATAAAAATCAGCAGCTTTATGTCTGAAGGTGACCGAGCTGCTGGCTCTGCACCAACCTGCCTGAGGCGAAGCAGCAGCAGCATCCTTCATTTCACTTCTTAACCTACAGAAAATGCCCGTCCTAACTCCTAACTCCCTGACTCCAGTGTGAATCTAATGTGTAGTGGAAAATTACTGAAACAGCAGAACTTGATGAAACTGTAAAAATTAAAACTGACTGTTAGAATTAGTTTCTGTTTTAGGAAGATTCAGTCTAAAAGTCTAAATTGAGGTGAAATTCCTCATTGTTAAGAATGTTTTTTCACCTTTTGATTTTAGTCTTAATATAGAACATTCCCTCTTAACTAAGCTACATTTATTTTGAAAATATCTGCAAGTGTACAGGTCCTATTCTGAGTGACAGTGGATTGAAATGAAAGGATCTTATCCCTGGACGCAGTGACTGACAGAGGTGTGAACAGCTGCATCAGCGTGTGTGTTGCCTGGACAGGATGGCGCGCTCTGCTGAGTCACATGAGGCTGGACCTCAGGTGGCGGCTGCTGCAGCCTGTGAGGAAGAGCAAGCGCTGACAACTTCAGCTGCTAATTTAATTATTGATTGAAGGACGGCCACACACACTGTGGTATTACAAGTAAAGCCTGCTGAGGAGGTTTACTTGAATTATGAGGTGTCACTAATGCAACAACACGCCCAGTTGTGCTTCCTTAAAACCTTTTTAAAGCAGACTTGGAAAATGTCTTTTCTGTTTCTACTTTTCTATTAATATAATTGAACATTTTGAGGATTGCCAGAGGTGTGTACTCTGTGAGGGGCAAGTCAAATTGTATTTATAAAGCTCATATTACAAATTCCCCCCGAGGGGCTTTACAGTTGGTGCAGAGCATGTGACAGCTTCTTTCTGTGACCCTGGGACTGGATAAGCAAAAACCCTTTAATGGGAAAACATGGAGAGCAGCAGAGGAAGGATCCTCTCTGCAGAACTGACCAATATGTTTTTAAAATTTCCGAGATAAGCTCTTTGGTGCAATCTATTTAATTTTTGTATTTGTTCTCTCCAATGGCTGCTTTCAGAGCATCTTATGCGTGCATGCTGCCCAGTGCGATCATCATCTTTCTCCCCTGCCCACTGGACTTCGCTCCAGATCTCTGCTCAAAGGCCCCTCAACAGGGAGAAAGAGACAAGTTCAGCCATTTTCACCAGATTGATCCTGCTGCCCCACAAACACACTTCACCCCTTTGGTCTGTGAAGTGTCCTGAAGGATTTCATTCCAACATGTTGTGTTTCTAAACAGTAAAATCACACTTAGTGCCTGCATATTAGACGCCAGCTACCAAAGCATGACAATGCGTTAAACACAAGAAAGGTCAGTGGACTGCAATGGGGGAGAAGGCCAAGCTGCCGTCTTGCTGGAGAGGCTGAATGCTGTTGCACGAGAATTATTCCATGGTGTAATTTACAGAGACTAACAGCAGTGATTTGTACAGAAAGTGGAGGATGGAAAATGTCAGAGTCAAAGCAGAAATGTTTTGGATCAGCTGGCGTCAGCTTGGCCTTTCCAGTGAAATGTGCTTGTTTCTCCTCATCTGTCCGCAGAATAATGACAACACCCACATTGGAATAAATGCATAGTTTATCATATCATAACAATAAATCCTCAAGGCTACATCGTAAACAAAACAGTCTAGTAGATTCAGGGACTGTAGCCTAAATTATGAACAGGGAGTGAGGTGAACAAGAAGAGGTACAAACGCGACATTGCATTGAATATTTTCACTCATTCTGTGAGGCAATGCAGGACAAAAGTTGCTCTAAAAAGGTAAAATTGCTGCAACTACTGAGAGTATACTGAGCGATCGTCTCACATTTCATACAGCTACGAGCTACTGGAGATCACAATTTAGGCTACTTCTGCTACAGTACAGTATCGCTTTAAGTTCCACTAGATACCTGAATAAAAACAGCATCCTGCTGTGGAAAGAAAGAAACAGAGAAAAGTCAATCGCTCCTCTATAGGCTTGTGTTTAAAAAGAAGTCTCCGTTAGTGCAGAGCAGTGGGTCCTTCAGGGGTTTCAGTGCTTGCTGGGAGGTGGGGAGTAGGGTTAGGGTTTTAAAGGGGGCACAGTAGCATCTTTGGGGTTGTTCATGGTTTTTGGCCTCCTTGAGTTGTTCTAGAGGGAACCTTTCTTCAGGGTCACTTAGAGATTGTTGACAGCGTATCTGGGAATTGAAGGCTTTGTTTGTCGTATTTGGGGCATGCAATGGTCTCCAAGGGGCCACAGACCTACAAGGGGGAGTTCATTTTTTAAAGTAATTGAGAAGGGTCTGCGGGACCTCCCAGGGAGGCTTCAAGGTGGATTTTAAGTCCTTGATGGAGGTCTTGAGTGTATAAATCATTATGCAGGTCCCAGGAAACGCTGACAGGGCATTAAAGGTTCTTGAAGTGGCAGAAATGATGCATATCAAATCACTTTAAAGCCTGGATGGACCACTGAACAGGCCCACTGGGCACAGAGTCTATGGTCGTGGCTGAAATGTCACAGAGCTAAAAATAAAAATGCACAAAATACAAATTTTTGTCCTAGTCCTGATCAAAGTGTTTTTTCAACTATCTGCCAAAAAATCATGTTCAGGGTTTTTGTCTGCTAATATCACAGCTGCTGCAGCATGCTGGGGCTTAGGGACAACAGCTAATAGTTTCTTTGCCAATTAATCGATTAAAACATGCCAGAAATGAGTAAATATGTACATCACGAGCTCTGTAAGCCCAAGGTGATGCATTCAAATGACTTGTTTTTATCGGAGCAAAAGTCCAAAAGCAAACAATATTCAAAGCAGTGAAAAGAAGCCTGAAGAGAAAATGTTCAGCACTTATTCTTGTTAAATGACTCAGGCAATTAAACAATTCAATAAAAATGATTATTCTGACAGTGGGCGCCTCCATTAACGGGCTACAGTAACATTAGTACAGCGATTAAAATCTGTTCAGCGGCAGGAGAGCTCAGGCTTTTATTTGATGGTTTCCTGTAAAATATCTGTGCTGAGGAGAGTTGGGGTGGACCTGCTGGGACTTTGGACACAGGTCAGACTCTTCATCTCTAGTGTGAAGTCAACACTGAAGTTCAGCTGCAGCTTTTCAACCAACAGCACCACTTCCAAATGTCAGTCAAATGTCACTGAGGGTCTTGGAAGAGCAAGGGGCCTTCAGCATATCTGTGCCTAGGGGCCATTTTACACTCCCACAGTGAAGCATCTTAACACTGGCCCTCGAAGAAACCGGGAACTCTCATGTGGGAGTCTAAGACTTCTAGGGAAGCAAAAATGTGAGTCTTAGTGCTGTGACACAAAAAAAATGCTAAAAAGACAGGAAAACCCCTCAGGACAGAGTGTTTGGGCAAAGCTGGCGAAAAAACAAGTCACCCCCCTCCCCACCTGCATTCTGCATGCGGAACACTGATGCATCCCGGCAGCCCTTGCCCCAGTGTCCTCCCTCAGGTCCTCAGTCAGCATCCCAAACTCTGGATGCGGTCGTTTCTCCGTGTGCACCGTCCTCTCCCATCAACCCCCGCTGCAGCCTCGTGTCAGGTGTGTGCAGTCACCTACATCATGTCTGTAGATGTGTGCGTGCGTGCGTGCGTGCGTGCGGGCTGTATAGTCAGACAAACCTCTGCGCGCACTCGGTGCGGTTCGGTGCCTCGGTGCTGGTGCTGTTGTTCTGCGGGTCCGGTGTCCAGAAAAACACATAGTAAATCACCAGGATGAACGCGGCCACGGACACGCAGAGGAAATAGGCAATGGCCATCGCCACTTTCACCCAAATCTTAGTTGACATGCTGGCGTGTTTGGCCCGCAGCTCGCCGGGATAGCTCGGCCTCCGCTTCATGTCCCCGTTCAGCTTCTCCGCGGTCACCGTGACGTGCCTGCCGTCCGCGTTCATCTTGGTGTCAGCGTGAAGATCTCATTCAACGGCGCGTCCTCCGTGTTCATTTGAGTCCGGACAGCTGAGCCACCGACCCCTGCGTCTCCTCGCGGCTCTCCTCTCCTGGCCCCGGGTTACGGGACGCAGTCTAAACCGCAGGGCAGCCGCTCGGGTCCCGCCGCCTCATCTGGTGCCGTGTCCTCGGGACGGCGCAGCTCCCTGACCCCATCTGAGTCCTCCGTGCGCACCGGGCAAACTGAACTCCACAAGCTTCTCCCTGGCATCATCTGGACGGGACCGCTGCCAAGCTGCCCGGGGCGACACACGCCGGTTCCGGTTGAACTTACCAAAACAAAACAGGCTGGAACCGCAATAACGTAAATAAACTGGACTAGTGTGCGTTTATCATTAAAACACACATTTATAATCACGGAAGAATGAAAAGATCACAGACATATAAAAGTTCCCCAGCTCTCTAAGAGACTAAGACACATAGTCTGTTGTCAACCTGCCTCAGTGTTTGTTTGTGTTGTGTTTATTCTGCTCCACTTCTACAGTTTACATACCTCTAATTGTGTAGAACATGAAAATTACGTTTTCGCAGTTTATGGAGCTGGAAGCACAATAAGAAATGTCTGCCAACTATTATTTTGTGTAAAATATAATTTTATTCTGAAGGGAACCTCGCCACCTTTCCGGCGCGCCTCCGCCTGACTTGACGCAGGTCTGGACGAGGAGGAGCTGAAAGTACGCAACACCCAAGGATTGGGTCATAGTTTGAGAGAAACGTCCCGCAGCAGAAAACGGGAGCGATGCAGGCTGAGTCCTCATCCACAAATTACACCGCCTGTGATTTCCTCCTGCAGATCCTGCACAGGGCCCGACACCAAACCATGAACTGCTCAGAGTGCGGTCTGTGACTGCAGCTTGTGACTCATCTGTGCGGGGCTCTCCAACCCTCATCCCGCTCTGGTAATGAAGACGGATGGGCCAATGCTCCTCCTGTCCCACAGCGGCCAAGGTCACAATCATGCATCATGCCAAGGATGAGAAGCAGACAACAACAGGGCGGTGTGGGCGGTGCGGTAAAGGCAGTGGTTTTAGGCTGAGCCTGGTGAGCAGGACATTATTTCAATCTACAGTTTGACAGGACTTTACAAGCATCAGGCCTTTTAATCCAATAGGGACACACTCTGAGACCTTTTTATCTGCCTCACACCTACAGAAGAAGAAAAAACACACCTGACTGTAGACAGAGAAAAACGTTTATTGGCTAAATGAGAAAAAACACATGAAGCAGCATTTCCTGTGGGTACACACTTTAGAAAGCGGTGCAAACATCTGGGCGCTTCTCTCTCTGATGTGTGAGCTGATGGAGACGTCGATTTCATTGATGGCTCAGACAACGCTTAGAAGCTACAATTTTGGATTCATGCTAGCCCTGATAATCTCATGAAAACACACCACTCCGAAAAGGCAAAGAGTTCAGATCGAGTTCATGTATCAAACAGGAAGACACCGTGGACGAGGATGTGCACTGAAATATCTACTGCTCTAAACACAACCTGTCATCCAACATCAGAAAAAAAACAAACACATCTCAATGTCCCTACATTTTACACAAACCCTCGACTGAGAAATGTTCAGTTCCATTTAAAAACTGTACATATTGCAGCTCCTTTCTCCCCAAATGCATCACTTTTATTTGTCTGGCAGAGAACACAGAACATTAAAGTGTCCCATTTAACCCCGGGACTTCAAACACCACAGGTGAGCCGCTGTAAAGAACACGGCTCACAGGCCGAGCCGTTTGCAGAACACAAAGCATGAACTGAAAAACAAACCAAACTAAAGCCCTTGGTCTGCTGAGGTATGACTGAAAGGTTTCATTCCAAAATAAAACGCAGCCCCAAGGTCAGCACTCTAGTATTTATTAATGTTGGTTTACCTTGATGCAAACCTGTGTCTCCATTTAAAGAATAACATACTAAAACATGGCTTTAAAATGAAATACTATTTTTTTTACATAATCAGACCCTTTTGGAACAAAACCCTCGATTTTAAAAAGAAACTGTATTTCTGAGGCAGTGTGTCACTGAGAGCAGGACTCTTACAACAGACCTCTCTGCAGAAGTGGACTCCAGTGATTCACAGCCCATCAGAATTACTAAAAAACAGCACAGTCAAACTGAGAATATGAACTCCTGATTATGACACACATCATTAAAACATGCAGCTTGGCTGACATGATGTACATGATTGGCAGTTCGATGAATCTGAGATGAGGAGGTGTGAAAATGCCTTAAAGCAAGACACCTGATCCAACGGGTTAATCCAGGTGAGAGCATAAGCCAGATGCCTCAAGGTGAGATGGCTAAATCACATAAAGGGCCAGTTGCTCACTCTGATCCACATCTGACCGACAGAGTCACTGCAGTCACTTATTCTACAACACAAATCACAGCTGGGCCTGATCGAAAACACAAAATAAACCTATAGCTCCATGACTGGGCTACAGTGAAGCTCTCAGAGTAATTAAAAGCCACAGAATCAAACCACACCACAGGGTGCAGGGTGGAGTCCCACCAGCACATGATAAAGACAAATGGAGCTGAGGTCACAGGATGGCCGCCACAATCACAACACAGATGTTAAAGTTGCATGAAAAGGCTCAACTGGAGCCTGTCGTGTGATGAGTCCAGCTTAAAAACCAAATGAAGTCGACAAACACTAAGTGTTATCAGGTTAATCAGTGCTGTTCTTTGATCATTTAGACACATTAACATTACAGTCTCACATTAACAGCATCATCAGTCTCCAACACTGGAGTCTGGAAGCTGCTAATTAGCCAAAGCAATTCAGGTTAAAAGGAAACTCCACCGACTTTCCACAGCACAGTGTGTTACTGCGTATGGGAGAAAGGTGTTGCACACAGCCTTTGTTGTCTCCAGACAGAGCAGCGTCAAACACGGGAGTTGGGTTAAAACAACACAAACATCTGTGGAGTTGGACAGAACCAATCTCAGGTGAGTGGTTGAGTTGCACTGTGGGTAATGTAGGTTTTGACAAGGAAGAACTCAGGGAATAAAGAAAACAGACTGTGTAAAAAAATGGATGATCAATGAGCCAAACTGCACTTAGTTACATATTATCATGACGTGGTTGTTTTTTAATAAAAACAATGAGAAAAACAAGTAGTGATGTATTTCTGATGCCTTTGAGTGTAGTGTTGACACGTCATCCATCTTTATACACAGTCAAAAAAAAAAAAAAAAAAAAAAAACTTATGAGAATGACATGAATTAAATCGGTGGAGTGCTTTCAACATAACGCTTCATAGCAGCTATAAATGCAAAGTTTCTACACAAATGTAGTAATGAAGCACAAGTCAGGACAAAGGTTTATTAGCTCACCACATGCTAAGGTTCAATAGCTAACAAGCAGCCACTGTTAAAAGACCAGATGAATCCAATTAAATCACTGAAGAAGAACAACCTTTCAGCTCTAAACAACACAGTGAGGAGCCCGAGCGCTAATAAAAACAGAAGGGGACAGTTGCTAAAATGATGCAGAGCTCTGCTGTCGGCTGGTGAGCTCACAGCTTCTAGAAACAGACATCAGGCCTGTTAGTACTTGGCATAGTGACTGTTTTCTACATACAGGTTGTTGTGAAGTTGAACCATACATCCTGCTGCCCGCAGTGTGGACTGAACAGACTCAGCAAACATCAGGACTGGATTCACTTACAACCCACCAGTTTCTTTCTCATGGATCAGGTCAGTCAAGTCCAGGTCCAACTCAATGGGGCCAACTTAAAAATCCTAAAATGAGAGGTGAAACCTTTATCCTCAACATGTGTTTACATTTGTTCTGCTCTCGTGGACGAATTATCTCAGTACTGAGCACCAGTGGCTGACAGACATTTTACTACTGACTTCTTAATACCTGACTGAGAGACAAACGTGGCGACTGCCCTCAGCTGATCAGACCCATGGATCCAAAAGACTTAAAAACTGCTCAGACACAGAGTGGCGACACAAGGCCGGTACATGGCGGTGCTGCACAGTCCCTCCCCTCCTCATGATGGTTTAAGTCTTTTTTTTTTTTTTTTCCTTTTTTTTTTTTAAACTCTTATTTTTTACGTAGATGTGTGATGGCTCTCCAGTGATGAGTAGTGTGATGCTCTTCATCCGTCTACTCTTCCTTTTATTTTCCATGCTCCTCAGAAAGTGAGTGTGTTGGTTCCCAGCAGCTTCAGCCTGTTGATACAAACACAGGGAGGAAGTGGTGGCAACCAAAAACGTGTGTGTGTGTGTGTGTTTTTTAATGGTTTTATCCAAAGCACACCACGGTACCATAAGTGTGCACATTTTAAAAGCGAGTAAGCCACGAGGGAGAACCCTTTCTGTGACTCCAGCAGCATGATTGCCATCATGCTGCTCAGTCAGCTCCTCTGCTGCTCAATGGGAGAAATATAAAGACATGCAGAGTGCCTAATAACCAATACACTACAAACCAGCATTTCAATATCACATCCTCATCCTACACTGGCTCGGTACCGAAAATACGATGTCTAATGGGAACAAAAGATTCATTTCAATAAAGACTAAATGTAGGTATCCAGATGTTCTAATGAACTGTAATTTTCTGACATGATTTATTGTGAATTTCAACAACACGTCTGACCCTTCGATTCATCATACCAGAAGTGAGAATGCAGAGAAAACTTTCTGTATCACTGCACATCCTCACATGTTGGGGTTTTAGACTGAGATACAGACTGGGCTCTGGGAACTTGTGATGTTTTATGGCATATAAAGAGACTCAGAGTTTTTATGAGCCTCATCCAGTGCTGCTACATGCTTTTATGTGGGTATCACAATACAATCAATATAAAATAGGGAAATATATTTACAGTCTGGCTGGGAGATTCATTTGTTTATTTTCCGAGTTGATTCAAAACTGAATCTAGTAACAGAGAACAGAGAGGCTGGGCTAGTAGCAGGTAACACAAAACTGACACCACCACTATTATGTCAAACACTCACTAAATAACAGCCTTTAATATCAGAAATGTATATGGAAATTAAATCTTCATGTTGTTGTGGGCATTTAGTTAAAATAGTTAGTCATTTAGTGAAAGTGAACCTGTAAACTCTAGTGACTGTGCCCTGTATGTTTTTTTTTTTTGTTTAAATGAGTGGAGGATGATTTGTTTTTCTCTGATCCATATTGTTCATCTAATATTTCTCCCATACGTCTTCTGAATTTATGAAGCATTGACAAAGATCTCTTGAACAGCGTACTCTACTTGTTGTGTTTGCTGTTACTTCACGTTATTCATTTCATCCAGTCTGATGCTCCACTGTGGAGCCTCTGAAACATCACCAGATTTAATTCAATCAGACTTCAAACGCCTCTGTTCTATCCGTCCTATCGTCTGTCCAGCAGGCTGCAGCTCATTTCCTCTGAAAAGCCTTTTAGAAACCTAATTGTGTCTCTAATTTCCCTGGTTTCCTGATCTCCACCCTGACACCGACACACACAAACGCACCGGCACTCAGAAATCCCACATGAGCTCATCTGACTTCTGCTGTTTATCACAAATGAGTCATCAGGACAAGTGTGAATGCACTCAGCGTGGCTTTTGACACCGGAGAACAAAAGACGGCAACTGCCATCACAAGTAACACAGTTGTTTTCATCATCTGGATGTTTCCATGTTCAAATATCCAAAATATAAAAGAATCTCAGTGTGCTCCAGCCATAGGTGGGAATAAACAACAGAGGGAGATAATTGCAACAAATGACCATCTTCATGATCAATTAAGCTGCTGATATTTTCTTAATCTCTGTATTGTTTGTTTTATACCACAACTTCCCAGAGAAGTGACATCTTTGAATGTGGTAAATGTAGGGTTGGTGATGTCTTTCAGAAGAATTTTTTAATGTTTCTTGAATCCCAATGACAATGAATAATTTAAAACCACCGACAACAAAAAGAAGAAGAAAAAAAAAAAAAAAAAAAAAAATCAGCAGGGCTCTAAAAGCCTGGCCAGTCATATTACATGACTCAAATAACCAAGGAGAGTGATTTCTGTTCTCCCTGATGGTTCCTTTGCTGAAAATATACACACTAATAACTCATGGTACCATGAAGTGCTTTGGATCTAAGTGTGCACCCAGTGGGAATATTTTGTGGTGTTATTTTAAGGACACACTTGTTTCTGGCTGAATGTCCTGCATCAGTAATAATAAAGGCTTTTCACACTTTGGCACAGGATGAAAAACAACTTTTAAAAAAAATCTATTAAGTGTAGGGCAGGGGAGATAAAACACAGTCATGGTCAAACACACAAGGAACAATCAACAGAAAGAACACACACTATAAGGAAACACCATTACGTGAAGGTGTGAAGAGAATCCAAGTAAAGTTCACATGGGAAGGTTATGAAGCAGAGCAAGAAGACAAAAGGCTGCGTTCATGGCAAACAGGAACTGGAAACACTTGGCTGCTGCTGACCAGACGCACAGACTGGGAAAAACAACTAACGTGCGACTGTTTCTTTTACCTATTTTTCCTGAAGGATGTGACACTGCACTGTAATCTTCAGAAAGATTCACCCTCTGGGGTGACTCAACAGGCTGCATCATAGCCCAAAGTTAAATATTAATGCTTTTACTTTCTAGTCAGAAGTAAAACTACATAGAGGTGGTAAAAGGTCTGTGCCCATATCTTAAAAGTGTCTCAGAATCACTCCTGACTGGACTAAAACCTTCTTTATGAAGCTTCCTGCACTGACCTCTGAGGGAGTCAGACACTCTGAGCAGCAGAGCAGAAATTAAGGTGACCTGATGTTTTCCTGACAGAAACTTAATTCAACTGAGGTTAAATATGAAACAGACTTTTTGTGTAGGTATGTAAGTAACTTACTACGGTCACATATGTAAAAAAAAAAAAAAAACAACAACAAAACAAAATGATTTTAACAAATGTACCAGAGTGGAGAATTTTAACTGAGACTGTTTCTAAGTTTTAAAATGTGTTCATCATTGACAAGATCTGTAAGGGTAAGTTGGTAAAACATTAAAATAATGAAGAATAGAGAATACTGGCAGAACGTTTTTATTCACATTGGTGAACTGGGATGTGAGAGACTAATCTACTGTAACTAAGTGAATGAATAGTTGGAAAGGATGGAGATTTTAAAAGGCAAAAGAGCAATGCTGTATTTTTGTAATGTTGATTACTGAAAGCTGTGATGTGTTTTACCTAGAGAGACACATGCAGAAAGTCAGAAAGTCATTGACATTAACTGAGTAAACAGTAGTAAACATTGCTAAAAACAAAAAACATGCCTTTATGGAAATGAAAATAGTTCCACTGGGCTGACTCCAGACAACATGGCGATGAAAATGTGCATGTGCCTCTCAGTAAACAACAGTTCATCTTTTCCTCCTCTGATCAGTGTAATGTCAGAACAACAGAAGCTCATTTTAGATTTGACAAATTCAAACTTCATATAAAAACATGAGAGATCATATGAGGTTTAACCTGTTGTGATTAAGTCAGGCAGGTGAGATCTGGATGCAGCTGTGTTTATATGAGGTTTAGCTCACCTGAGGTCGTCCTCGTGCACTTTACCTTTAGGACTGATGAAGTTATGGATTCTCGCTGTTACAATCAAGTGTGTGGAAAGTGTGTCCTGCAGAGATGCTTATGCCTGTCTCAAAAATCCTTTGGTCTTTGTCAAAATGATCTTTCAGTAAGCATTTCTTTACAATGCATGATTCACCTGGTGATTCTGGAGCTCTCTGAAAATACTGGCTATGATCAGAGCAATTTATTAAGCTATGAAATTCTATAAAATGATTTTACTTCCAAAAATGTGACTCTCTGGACTGATTTCCAACTCTGAGACACTTGATAAATCTGGGCTCTGATATGAGGACAGATTTGGCTTGGCCTAGATGCAGGTCATCTATGTTGGCATCACCCTGTCTATCTGACATCTGGTACATTCCTATCACCTCAGCTCAATGAGTGGCTTTATCTCTGACCTACATACAGGATCATTTTAATGAGCAACATTTCTAAGTATAAACTTCTTGGCAATAATGCAGCAAAGCAGCTCAAATGGATTTTAAAACAACACGATCGCTACTTGAGTTTGCTTGGTGGTCAAGTTTAAGAGACGTGGTTCCTGAGATGCCATGATTGTACTTAAAACTGGATAATCAGACATTTAACTCTGGAGCCTCTATGTCTCTCTCTTCAACAGTAGCCAACATATCACCTCATTAACAAACTCACATTTACACCAAAAAACTGAAGGAGAGGGAATGAGAAGACACACGTGTGCAGCATGCCCTGCAGGTGTTTTCATTAAAGCAGCAAAGATTTTTCATGATGCAAAAGATGAACACAAGAAGGGAAATAGGGGCAATACATACAAGACAGGGAGTAAATAAAACAAAGGCAATTAGAGGAGGTGCAGATTTCAGGTCATCACAGGAGGAGCAGGAAGACAGTCAGGAGGAGTTTCAAACAGCGAGTACAGTCCTGGGTGGTTGGTGGAGGCAGTGACAATCACATGATTGTGTCAGATTAAAAAAAAAAAAAAAAAAAGACAAGACACTGTGCTGATGATGTGTGAGTGTGTAAATATCTCTCTCACATCATTATTCATTTATATGTGGAAGGAACAAAAAGGAAAAAAAAACGCAAAAAAAAAAAAAAAAAAGCAAAAGAGCCACAACAAGACAAAGCAAAGCATCCAACCAACACATCCACAGAACCACAAGGAGAGTGAAGCGTGAGAGGGCGCTAGAAGTGGGCAGGGGTTTTCTTACAGTAAGCCACCGTTTCAAAGTCAGTGATAAGGACCGCACCTGAGGATGGCTGCTCTGAGGACTCTGTTTCATCTGTCGGACCATCGTTGGTCCCAGCTGGCACCATGTCTCCATCTTTCCCTCCTGATGGTTCAGAGGAGCTCTGGTCGACCTCCGGGACGGCAGGAGAGAGGGGGAGGTCGGGGCTGTCTGCTGTCAGGGACAAAGGGAACAATGAAACTTTAAATTCATTTAGCGAATTAAATATTGATTTTGACAATCTAAGAACATTTCAGTGCTCAAAATGATTTATGGTCATAAAAAATTTGTGGGAAAACTGATTTATTTTATTTAATTTTTAGCCACGTGGCTCTGGAGATGATGCGTCACTCCACCAGACTGATCCAGACTGGAATATCTCACCCACTATTGGATGGTTAGGTTGGTTGGTGAGTCTAAAGTGTTTGGCTGTCTGTGTCAGCCCTGTGATAGACTGCTGATCTGTCCAGGGTGGACCTGCCTCTCACCCACTGCATGCTGGGACTGGTAAACAGTATAAAAGAACTTACAGATTGACTGATAATCCATTTATTATCCCCACAGGGCGAATCTTTGTGCAGCCACTACTATACAACCAATACAAAAGGTAAAAGACAAGTTTTTCCTTTAGTACCACCATCAAGTCAAAAGTGCAACTGTCCAAATCCCTTCCTTTATGACTAGCACCTGCAAAGCCAATGACATTCCCATCAGCCCCAGCTGTACTTTTAATGTCAGCATTTTAACATGCTAAACTAAGGTACATACACGTTTAAACCCGCACTGTTTCTTGGCCAGTTGGTCACAAGCTGTTAAATGTATTGTCTATCATCATCACTATCATAAGTAGGTATAGTGTATATGTTAGACAAAAAACATTGGTTTATTTAGACAATCAGCACAGAGAAACATTATTGTTCATTTCTGGCCACCTGATGAATCTAAGGCCAATAGTCCTTCTCTTTGAGCTCTGTGTTTGGTCTCAACCTCCTCCTGAGGGAAGTCCCTGGCTCCTCAGCTGCTAAACGCTCCATTAGGTTCACCCACTCATCTCTGACTGGGTGTCTGCTGTTTGGAGAGCAAAATCATTGATTTTTTTTTTTAGAGCTTTTTCTCTGAAAACAGCTGCTTCCTGCTGCAGCCAAAAGTGATGCTGTGAGAGTGAGCGTGAACCAAAACAGTGAGGTTGTGATCTGGACAGTACACAGTGAACTGTTAAACTCCATAAATCTGAGGAAAGTTGCTGACTCAGATGACAATTCTCTGTAGGTTTATCACAGGAGTGGCCGCTTTCATTCTGTCACACTGTTTATACAGATATTTGATAAGTGATTAGAAAAGTATTGATGAGGTTAGCATGTAGGAGCCACAGCTGTGGAGTAGTTTTTATTACCTTGTGACGGAGCAGCAGGAGGATCCTGGTCCATCGTCCCTTCATACTCACTGCTCTCAGAGTCTGCTTGGACAGACAGAGCAGGTGGGGCAGGATGAGATGGTTCAGGATAGTCGCTGTCACATGGTGGTGCAGCAGGTGAATCCGCAGGGACAGACTCTGGTTCAGACACTACCACAGTCTGCTGGGCGTTAGCCTTTTCTCGGGTAGAGGAAACGTCTATGGTTGATCCTGGAAGACAGAGATAGGTGTGAAAAGGGAAAAGGAGAAAGTTGGTAATAAAGGGAGATGGAGATTAAGCAGGGAGGAAGAGGGTGAAGAAAAAATAGAGATGATACCAAAGTTGAGCAGAGAACACAAGACAAGACAATGAAAAAGATGGAAAGATGGATACTATTAACAGATTTCTCTGCTGATTTAACCACGTTTCCTCATTTACTGCACTTATGATTGAGCTCAAACCTCTAACTCATATTAAAGTAGAGCCCTGTGCCGTGCTGACGCACACACTGGCACAGAAAAATGGCGTTATTTCATAATTGCACTCCACAAACACTGTATCTATGGTCTAAGTGTTGTGCTGCACTTTAACATGGCTTCTACCTGTCAAGTCTAATTCATTTCATAAGTTTAATCGAATGTCCCCAGCAGGTTAATTTTAACACTGCTGGGAAATGAAATGAGGGTAGTACAACACAACAGGCAGCAGCCTCACCTGGCAGCTCTATAGATTGTATGGCTGAAGAGATGGTGCCCATCCCACCTGGGTTCTCCTCTTTCTCTGGATCAGCAGCTTCACTGGAGGTGGCCGCCTGACTCACTGTCTCCGCCTCCAGCTCTTGGTTCTTCTTCTGGGGGGGGGCTGTCCTCAGAGCTAGGTGGTTTCAGGGGGCTCTCACCTCCCATGCTGCTTCGGGGCGACATCATCTCCATTTCCTCCCCCCAGTCAGACACAGGCTGGTGGCCATCTAGAGGGGAGAAGGGGCTGATGGGTTTGCCTCCCTCTGGTGAGTCCTGAGCTGCAGCCGGTGGAGGGATGCGGACCTTCGGCCTGGGAGTCCGCTGCTCCTTTGGACTTCCAGCCAACACCGGTCGAGAACGAGGCTTGGGCGATGTAGGGGAGGGATCTTTGCTCTTGGCTGTTTTCTCTTTCCCAATGTCTTTCTTCTCGTCGCCCCTGGAGTCATGTTCCGATTCGCTCGCTTCCTCCACTTCCTCCTCCTCTCCTCCATCACTGGCATCCTCCCATTCGTCGTCGTCATCCTCTACAGCCACCTTCTTCTCCTCCACCTGACAAAAGATAAAAGAAGTGAAATAAAAACTTTGCCAACCTGCAATAACAGATTTCCAGCCACTTGGAGGTGAAGCAGGGACAAGCTTTTGATGAGGTGAACCTTTTCTTTCTGTGCTGTGGGAGGTTTGGGTTTTTCTTCCTTCTCCTTTTTAGCCTTCTCCTCTTTCTTTGTGTTGTCCTCCTCCTCCTCCTTTTCTTTCTCCTTCTCCTTCTCCTTTTCCTTTTCCAGAGCGTGCTGCTCCTCTTCTTTCTCTCCTTCCCAGCGGTTGTCATGCATGCTGTCAAAGCAGGAAACAACAAAAGTGAAACACTTGACAAAAAATATATAGGAAATTCACAAAAACAGAACAGATAATTAGTTGACTAATATAAAATGAACCACCACCAATAACCTTAATTTGATCTAATGCCTAATGACATTCTTTGTGAACATAAACTGAGATGCAGGTGGAGGAGAAACCATAAGATTTACCTGTAGCTCTGTTTCTGTCCTCTGCCCTTCCCTCTGCTCCGCTCCCCTCGGGGCCCCTGGGTCCTGCCCTGGGACAGGAAGTCGCCAAATGTAGGCACTTTAGGGGGCCGCTTATTGTCGTCTGGAGGAGACAGTGATAAGTGTGAATCAGGTTGTTTTGTAATAGTTTATCTGAAAGTTGGGCTGAGTCAGAGAGGAGAGAGCAGCGGTGACGTCCATGCACGGTACAGAGATGTAGTTTTTAGATTTTTGGGGGGTATGAATGAATCCACGCAAAACCAAATTCAAGATTAGACCAAGGCAAACATTAAAGTTTCATACTAATCTAGGAGTGTGACCTCTAATAACTAATAACTAATAACATGTAGGTTTATCCATAGTCTGTGGTCACTGTTCAGTCTGAACTCTGGGACAAATGTCAATTAGCTGCTGCCTGGCTGACCCACTACCAAGAGAGGAGAGGAGGATGTGATTAAAATATATATTAAAAAAAAGTCAGAAAGACAACGCTACATTAAAAGAAAATAATAATAAAATAATAAATGAAAGAGTCAGGAGAAGAAAAGACAGAAATTGAGAGGATGAAGATGAAGAGATTCAACAGTGACCCGGGGCTGTGAGGGCGACACTCGAGTCATTCCAGAAATTAGAAATGGTGAAGAAAGAGAAACACACACACACACACAGAATGTGGAAACACACATACAGCCAAAGCAAGTGAAGGCTTTAAAGTGGGGGGAGTGTAATGCCATAACCTGTAATACACTCAGAGAAATGGAAGAAACTAGGAGTGAACAGCATTAGAAATAATTCCCAATTTGACCCTTCTCTCAGCACAGCCAGTACAAACTGCACATGTGGTGTGACTTTCCAGCAGATCTCTGCTCAGAGAAACATCTTGCACTAACAACAGAGATAGCACTAACAACTATTTACAGACCGTTCATCGTCCTGAGGGCCTCAGAGAAAGATTAGTGGATGTTTACAGATGTTCACCTACTTCCACAGCTAAGCCCTGAGGCTTTTTAGGGTTAAACCTGTGTACTCCCATGGGACGAGCTGAGTGACTCTGGTGGTAGGAATAGCAGAAATTTACATCATAGGAAGAGGAAGGGCCAAATCCAGGATATCTGCAGGCTTCACATTGAAGACTTTGTAAGAGCCAGCACAGAAACACAAACAGAAAATAGGAATAATCTTTAATTTAAGACAACACATGAAAACTGTCACTGCCTGAATAGAGATAAAAACTTTCTCAAAACTTTGAGAAAGGAAACGCTGCTGGTTTGAGTTGCTGTTGCACATGGTGAGCTGGTTTGTGCAGAGAAAGGGAGCAGCTGCAATTTAATACTGTTCAAACAGTGAAATAAGTTAATAAGATGAAACCATAATCTGCACAAGCTGCTTTGTCAGGCGGGTGAGTGGTGTTTGTGAGTAAAGGGTGAGTGTGGTTATAGGTGCAGATGTTTTACTTTAGACAGACACACAAATGGAACAAAAACACAGACACACATAATGAACACACACACACACACACACACAATGTAATCTCAGTCCCATGCTGTGGTCTAACCTGAGGCCCTGCCCCAAGGCTCTGTACGAGAGTTACGCCCCCGGGCTGCAGAGAGGACACACACACAGACACGTTAACAGACACACAAACACAAACGCCGCACCCACGAGACAAATCAGTGACATCACAACCATGAAAACATCACTAATCCTTCTACTGAGCTACATCACTAAGAGGGAAATGCATGCGAGACACTGAGATGAGGGATGTATTGGTGAAGAAAGGTCACCAACTCTCATCACTTCCAATTTCCCATAGTTATTTTTCTTTATATGATGGTATCATAATTATTTATTCCATTAATTTAGCTTTTTAAACTGACTCTTTGTTCTTATATTGCACACACTGTTAAAATAACAGTTTCTTTTAATGTAATTATCGTTCAAACACCATGTTATTTCTCCATCTCATTAAGTGGAGGGCAAAACCTTATTTTACAACTACATGTCTCTGTAATGAAACAAAGTTAGTTAAACAAAAAGAAAAAAAGAGAACAGAGCTGTGCTGATTATATTCTTCTGTTATTTTCTCCAGCTTGTAGAGTAAAACATAAAAAAAAAAACATCTAAAAGCTTATTTCAGCAGAAATCAGTGAGTTACAAAGTCATAAACGCAACTTAAACTTGTAAATGTTAATTACATTTTACACTAGAATCAGTCCATGGGTTTAACCTGGTGTTTTGGGAAAATATCCAGTAGAGCCTACATTTGCATCTCAAGCTCCAACCGAGCAGCAGAAAAGAGGAGCAGCACAAAAGATGGAAAACAGTTTGACCTGTTTTCTCTCTGACGTTATGACAAGCAGTGTCCTGAGACCACACCCTGTGGTAAATTACTTTAACATCTGCATGAGCAATATCGCTTCCTAAAGCTTTAGAGCCTCATTATGTTGCACTGACTGACACCCTGGTCCCACACAGAGGGACTAAGCACTTTAATTAAGCTGAGTCTTATGTTAATCTTAATCTTTGTTAACTAATTATTAGTGAAAGAGCAAAAGCACAAAACCTTTTCCCATTTTTTTGCCTGTATTTTAAATCCAAATATTAATTTTATCTGTGCCAAGTTGACATTGCAGAGAACACATACAAAGACTTTAATACACAGCACAGAAAAATAAAGAAATATGTGAATTAGAAAAGAATATCAATATTATAATTGAAAAATTTATTATAAACCTTATCTATTTTTTTTTATCTGTATATATTTTTTGGCTGATTATCTACTAATCTGTAGTGTAGGAGTCACTCAGGACCCATAAAAGAAACTTCTTTTGAAAGTGTCTCTGAGATCAGCATGAGCAGGGCTTCAGAGGTCGAGTTGGACTCCAGGGAAATTCAACAAACATTTACATAACGAGCTTAATCAACTCTCCTTTGCATAACAGCCTTAATTAGCTGGAGGAGGGGGGTGGTGATGAGTGCTTAGTGTTTACAGTGTGTATGTGACATCATGTCAGACAAGCAGAAACATGGGTTGGATGTTAGCTGTGTGTGTGTGTGTGTGTGTGTGTGTGTGTGTGTGTGTGTGTGTGTGTGTGTGTGTGTGTGTGTGTGTGTGTGTGTGTGTGTGTGAGAGAAGACTTGCCTCTCCTGCTGCCCTGTTCAGATGTGACGCTCTCTGCAGCCACATATGGGTCCTCCTTGAACCTGTGAAAACAGCCACTGGGTTACTTACACACACTTACACACACAGATGCACACACCTGTCAGTTGCAATAAAGATGATGACGAACACCTTCTGCCCTCTTAACTACCTCCCTGTCCAGTTGTATCTAAATCTCCATAAGACTTGAGATAAGAACTGACCCAGTGCATGAACATGGTACAGACACAGATCTGCTCAGAACCAGCTCCCTGTGGAATAAGAAACAACTTTAACAATGTAAATGCGTAAATGTGTGCCCAGGTTCTTCAGGTAAATCTGCTTCATTCTCCAGGTATGTGTGATGTAAATTATGGTACAGTCACACCTGGAGGCAGCAGTATTTTAAAAGATAATTTGCTGTCTTTTTTATGACAAAGGAATAATCCACTGCTCTATAGATGCCAATTTAATGTAACTCAGCCCTTAATGTAATCAAAAACAAAAAGCTGCTATTACGGCCGCATGACTAGAGAAAATGCTCCCAAGGTGAAAAATCCTACAGCACCCAGGATGCATTGCACCCCCCCTCCCCATTCTCACATGTTCTCCGTCTTCTGTGCGTCCCACTCTCGTCTCCACTGGCCTGTGGCGTTACGATGGCGTGCTAGTCTCTCCTCGTCAATTTGCTCTCGTTCCTTCTTCCAGCGCAGGTACTCTGCTCTCTCCCGGCCGGTCATAGACATGGTCATGTCCATGGAGCCTTTTGGACTAGGCCTTCGACTCTACAGAGATGTCAGAGAATAACTGCCTGAATCTAGGTCTAAAAACCCTTTGTAGAAGAACATTACTTACAGTCCATTCTCTCTCCAGCTCAGCTCCTGTCTTCACATTGTCAAAGTCCAGACCTCCCCAGTTACGAACATGCCTCCTGCTGCCCTCCTTTCGGTCTGTGTCTGGTGCTGGTCCCGAACGTCTTGGATCATCCAGAAAGTTACGGATCGGCTTGTCTCCGTCCAGCTAGGAGAAAGAATTCTAAACGTCACACTGTGCCACGTCAGTCCAGTTGTTAGTCAGTTGTCTGTTATCAGAAACTAGTATTCTTATTAAAAGAAATATTAATCTGGGACTAAAACAAGGACAGGCACATAAGGAAAAGGAAAAATCTGAATTGTGCTGTTTCAAGTTGATCACAAATTAATTTCAACAAACTGATGGGAGGCCGGACTCTCTGTAGTCCATGTGGGTTCAGATGAGTTTGGCATAATTTTTTAACAGTGACTCTCATACCCGCTGTCCTCTCTCATACTCCGCTATTCTCTCCATTTCTTCATTCATCTTCTCGATGTTCTGCCGCCTCTTCTCCTCCCATTCCTGTCCACAAAACATCATAAGTTACAAATCACAGTCCAGTATTTTACAAACAGGGTGTAAAGGTTGGATTAAGTAAGGACTATGATAAGATCACGACAATAAATATTTAATCTTGTTTCTGGTTGGTCAGCTCAGCAGAAAGACAATGCAGTTACAAACTACCAGGAATGGTAGTCTGACTCAGCACCTTTTCACCTGTACTCACTTTGGATTTTCTGTCCATGCCACCTGGTGTCCCCACCCCTCCCCCTTCTCCTCCTCTTCCTCTCCTTCCTCCTCTGCGTCCCTGTCCTCCAGACTCGCCAGATTCTCCATCTCTAGGTGTCCTTGGTTCCCGATCTCTCCTCTCTTGGCGGCCTCCTACTCCTCCTCCTCCTACTCCTCCTCCTCCTACTCCTCCTCCTACTCCTCCTCCTACTCCTCCTCCTACTCCTCCTCCTACTCCTCCTCCTACTCCTCCTCCTCTCTGACCTCCCCGACCGACTCGTCCTGAGCCTGTCCTCCTGTGGGGGCTGTGGCCGTCGCTCTCCTCTGACGTCTTCCGGCCACGAGGTGTTCCAGGTTTCCCGTCGTTCACGACTCTCTTCTCCTGCAGACACAGTCACAGCTGCTGAGTAATGCACTTCTGCTGTCAGAAATAAGATGTGTCTACATATATGTATGAAATATTTCTCACCATAGATTTTTCCCCTTGGAAATTACTGCATACATGTTACTCCACTCACACTAACAAGTGCAAATCTACATTTCAGGCTATTGGATTTATTTGCTGAACCCTTCACTGCTCTGAACTGAAGGCCACATCCTCAATTCATAGAGTATCTACACACTGGAACCACAGCTGTATTATTTTTTTAACACAGCATCTCTCCCCCAGTGTTTGTGGACTGTCTATCACCTTCTAAAAATGAAATGAACCCCTTTTATTTTAATTTAAACAAAGTAAACCTCCTTAATCTGAAGAACCGAATAAGAGTCAAATAAGAGCCAAATAAGAGTCCAAAAGACTAATTAGGGCTATGGATTATGTAAAACTACACTCTGATGAGTGTCTGGAGACAGAGAAACAGAGGGGATGATCAAAACAGGGAGAGGCAGCGGCTGTTCATCAGTTTTCAGGATGAGTACAGAAGCTTTAGAAAAGGTTTGACAGACTAAAACTAAAATTGACCTTCTGTCCCTAAATCAATACCCATTCATTCAGTCAAGTACACATGTGGAACTGATACCACCCGGCTATCCTTCTGACCCTTCTTTGTCTTGTAACCTTTACAGATTGATCGTCAGGCGGCTGCAGACGTCACTGGTCATTATTGAGGAGATGTTTATCTCTGCAGAGGCTGACTGCACTGACACCACCGTCCTGCTTGGAGCTGATTAGCACCTGCCCCACAGAAGCCTGCAGGGGTCCATTAGGTGCTACTGAACCTGCAGCTCCTCTCAGCTTCATGAAGCTTTAGAGTGAGCATCAGCTCACTGCCTACCTGCTGGTTGCATTCAGCTAAAAATCCCCAGATATCCGCTACATGCTCAGCACCAGGCAGCAACCAGACACAGGCAGAGAGCCCCCTCGTGAACACAGTGCAGCATTTAGCAGCTAAACAGCCTGATATGAAACTGAAGATAGATAGGTAGAAACAGCCTCCACAGGGCTTGTTTTCCAGGGTGTTTGTGTACTTAGAAATATACTGCGCACCAGAATCTCGTTACATTACGTCGTTGCAACAATTCCAACCACCTCCGCTCGGCTTTAAGACGACTTGCCAGAAACGTTTGCCTGATCAAATCTTTGCACAGCAGACGCAGAGCTACATGATTAGAGAATCATCATGGAAAACATCTCATATGATTTTACCCTAGGTCATGGTTTCAATTCATAACAGCTGGATTTTTTTTCTACATAGAGCAAAATACTGTTGATGTTTGATTTTAGTGTAACGTTGCTGCTTTTATTGCGTCATTGAAAACCATGTAGTAAATTATTGATATATTGTACATCGTATGGTGATGCAGCCTTCTATCTGTATGACATTATCTACATATTATTAATGTGTATTTTCTTTTGGGGTTGTGTGAAACAGTGTGAAGTGTGTAATCAATGCAGATTAAAATCAAATCAACTTAATTTTATTATGTCTCAAAATTTCATCCAACAAGAGAAACAGTCTCATTTTCAGAATGAACCATTTCTGGAGCTTGTGTAGTTGGGTCAACAGTCCATCCAACTATCTACTCATTCAAATGCAGTTCACAGGTATCACAATGTTAGACCACCTTTAATTTGCAGACACGATTTTATATCTGTTAATAAAAACAAATCTTATCTCAAATCTCCCGTTAGACATTAGCATAACAGCAGAGCACAACAGAGCAGGGCATGATGGGTAGGCTGGCAGGCCTAAAGCTCATCAGTGTAATGAGAACGTGTCAGAGTTTATAAGCTGCATCCATCCTCTGCAGGATCCTCATAAAACAGATAAAGAAATGTTCTACAGCCAGCAGTAGCGTCACAGTTTCGTTATAACTGAGTCAGTGCATCATTCATTTTTAGTTTTATGGGATGAACGTGTGAGTCTGTGTGGCCATGCTGACGTGAGGGATCATGTCTTACCCCTGTCGGTTTAGAAAGGTCAACTGTGACTGTGAAGTTTTCTTTTTCCGTCTTCCTCCTGTCCACCTCCGGCTCGTGGGGACGAGGCTTTCGAGGAGTGGTCACAGCAATGCCCTCCTGCTCCGCCTTCTTCTTGTCCTCCTCAATTTCCTGTTGGTATCAAGTGACTTTAGATTAGAGCCAAAGTCCAGACTAATTCTAAGCAGGAGGTTCTGTGTTGTAGATGCAGGTTAAACACTTAAGAAAATATTGATATTACTGCTGCTTTTTTCAGTTGGCAGTGCACTGGAAAGCTGCTGCTTGACTGACATGCATCACTTTATGTAGTTGTCATTTTCTGATAAAAATTTAAGCATTTACATTTTTTTGCAGAATAACAAAAAAAGTCTAACACATTAGCATATAGAATATGTTGAGTGTATTATTTTATTGCAGTGTACTTGTTTATAAGGTAACAGCTCTGATATGAATGAGAAAGGGTCAGATTTTTAGGTCTGTCTTAAAACAATAGCCAGGTTCACATTAACACAAAGTTTTATAATCACTCCTCCTCTCGATCCTGGCCCCTGAGAGATCTGGTCCTAACGCAGGCACTAGATTAAGGAGTATTATACAAAAATAGTACAAAATTCCCTCTTTGTGTTTCCAGACAGTGCTTTCTCATTCAGCTAGACTCAAAGGATAATAAAGAGTGGAGATCATAACTCTGGCAGATAGTTACTTCATTTTCTGACAGCTTCACATTATCTGTATATATATATAAATAAAATCAGGAGACTACACTGAATAATTGGAATAATTTTCTTTCAGGATTGAGTGATGTTAAAAATGACCTGCTCTGACAAACTGGTGAAGAAACCATTTACTGTAGCTCTGTCATGTGATCGCTGACACCTGATCTGCTGAGTAAGGATAGTTATCAGCACCACCACATTCCTATTAAACAAAAACTGCTAATGTGGTCTAATAATAATATTTAATAATAATATAGACTCCAGTATAATAGAAGTGGAGTAGAAAAAAAATCCTGGTGAAAAAAGAGACCTATTTCTTTATAAAGCCTTTAATTAAGCTAATTTTAAAAAAATATATTTTCTGATTTCATAAAAGGGCACACAGGTGCATGACCCCGACATGTGATGTTATCCTCAGTGAAGGACATAAGACGTTATCGTTCTGATTCCTGCAGCAGGTTGACTGGGGTTACGATGGCCTGTGTGTGTGTTTGTCTGTAAAACCGAAGATGTCCGTACCTGGTACCTCTTAACCAGAGCTTCATTCTTCTTTCTCAGAGCTTCAATTCGTCTGTCCAGCTCTGCATCCTTCTCCTCCTTGGTCTTAAGATCCACAGCTGAAGACTGGCAGAGAGGGGAGGAAGAGGAGGAGAGCGATGAAATGAGGAAGAAGATGGTCTGTCCTAAATGACAATCATCCACAGAAAACTGGACCCAATGAAGCATTAGGAAAAACACAGATACTGCAGTGGTCCATGTCTGATCAATAGTCACTGGATCATTTTCCATAGTTTCTAGGTTCTTACTCACCATAGCTGCCTCGGACTTCACATACAGGTGGCCGGCTGCCTGTTCCTCCTGTGACGAGGAAGATGAAGAGGATGAAGATGAAGCCTATTGACAAGCAACAAGATCAGCATCCAGTCATGAAGAACTAAAAGGCTGCATTATTGATTAATCTTAAGCGTTTGACATTTCGGGTCAATCAACAACTGAATTATTTGCAGTAGCCCCCTCTGTACTCTGTGACGTGGACAGCTAATCAATCAATCAATAAATCAATCACAGGTGGGGCAGCAGACAGGTGTATAAATCCTTCGTGTTCAAAACTCCTGTAAGCGAAATACAGGCACAAATGTAAGGTTGAGATACCTGAGCCACAGCAGCAGTGATAAAACCCGACACAAAGACTGTCCGGGATACCCAGCACACTGAGTATATTTAGACTGATCGATTAAATTGATTGGTTTTGCTAGTGTGAGCACACTGAGCCATGTCTGCTCTGATACAACGCGCCACGATGGAAGTAGACGGCGCCAAAAACACAAACCACAAGTATTTTAAACAGCGGAGGAAACGTTTACCTGTCAAGGTAAGATTTTATTAACATTACCTTTATCAGGGAGACTTTAAACGAGAGTAAAGAGCAATGTTTGGACTCGCTGCTCTTTGCCAATTCCTGCACCTCAAAGTGTCCTCATTATTTCACTTCCTGTTAGCAGCGGCTAACTTCCTGCCAAATAAGGACCCCGTGGGTTTAAAGAGACAGCGCTGCAGATCAGCTCTGTCTCTTGTGGCCTCGCGTTACTTCTATTTTACTAATACAATCGAAAGGCATCTCTAATTATTATTTTAAACATATAATAAACAGAAGCGAATTCATATTACGTGGTGTCACTGTTTAGTGTAGTTCGTGAACTGTCCAGCAGAGGGCGCCAGTGACCCGCTCACCCTGACTTACTGAGGCAGGATCCTGCAGTGCAAAGGTAAACAAACACATACGTGTCAAACAAGGCTCATATACTCACATGCTGAGGTGGTGATATCATTATTATTGCTTAACCTTATCACAGTGCACTTTCTGACTGTAACACATCTGTTATGTCAAACTAATATTTGGTGCTGATGCCATTATACTATAGCTATCCTATACCTAATTTGGTAACTAGTTTACTGGATACAATCTATTTTACTTCATACTGACATTCATAACTATTTATCCTATACTTGTTATATCATCTATGTAATTCACCACTTCACTTGTATATTACAAACTTATACACAATACAATGCTAAATATAGTGATTATTTGTATCTAGATACAGTTTTAATTTAAAATGGATTCATAGATAGGTTTTTCTACTTTATATGTTTTATTCCTAAGCTTTGTCTGTTCTTTTGTACCTACTGCAATTGGTCTGTTTTATCTTGTTCTGCTGTAACATGTTTATTTTAGTGAGGAACACAGTTTTCTAAAAAATTAAAAAACAACTCAGTCAGTATGGGATACTTGTACTTTAGTGGGGTATTTCCATTTTATGCAGTTTTGTAATTTGTTGCTAATTTTCATGGCAAATGAATCATATTCTTGATAACTGCCTGTGGATGGTAATTTCGGGTGAGTGGATGTATGTGCTTTCAGAATGAGTGTATGTTCGTCAGCAGATAATTTCCTCATTATCCTCTGTCTGGTTAGTAGGTCAGAGAGCTGCAGCCTTAGGAGGCTGTTTGCAGCACAGGCAGCAGAAAATGAGTAACACAGGTTGCTGGTGCAGAGAAGTGAGCTGCAAGCAGAAAAAGAAAATGAGGAAAAAGATGAAAGGTAAATTCTGTGAATGAGACAGAGTTAGCAAAGCCACAAAACAAAACAGTGGTTAGCTACAGAGGAACCAAGCATGACTATAACACTGTCACACGGCCCCAAATTAAGTCACATAAAAGGTTAAAGTCCAGCCATACATATGGAAGATATCATTGAAGATTTTGTTCATGGTACTCACAATAATATTTATTTACTACTCGAATCATTTTAAATGCAAGCGTTCACCCATACACTGAAAAATCCTATCAGCACTAACATGGATATTCACTGAATTATACAAAGTGATGGGAACAACCACCTTAACTGAGCTGATTTCAGTGACCTGTCACCTTTCAGTAGGACAAGTTAGAACAGGTGAGACCTTTTAGCTTAAGAAAATATGAGGCCCGATTGTTCTGCTTGTTAGCAACAGACACAACTGAGACAGATAATTATGTTTAACAGATCATCCTTTTAATGTTTCTCTAATGGATCACTGGGAAGTTTGTAGGGGGTTTCCAGGCTTTTGACTGAATGAGACTTAATGTGTATCATAAAATATTGACAATAAATTTTTTAAAAACTGCATTTATTTCTGCCTGAGACTTTCACTCTTTCTGTCTCACATACACACTGTATCACACACACACACACACACAGATGACAGACTATCCTGTGGCCCAGTTTTAGTGGACACAGTCAAAACAAACAGCTACACTGTTGTCAGGCAGAACACTGAGTAATGACTACGAGGCACTTGATAAGATCGAGCAACCAGAGCCAAGTGTCTGTGGCCTTATATCATCAACAGACACGCTGACAGCACCTGCTGCCAAAGAAAAGGTGGAGACGGGTGGACATAGGTGGGGGGACACAATAGACAGCGACTGGTCTAATGTGGCACAGAATCATGTGACCCTAACATCAACTCAAAGCTGATTATAACCTGACGTGACTTAACGTGACAACAAATATGTAGAACGTATGTGGGAGTGTAATTCTTTTCCTTTCCTATACAAAGAATTGGAGGGGAAGCAGAAACAAGCTTCTGCATTCTTTGAGTGGAGGAGTGGGACTGGCTGGCCAGGCTAGCTGCTCACAGGAAGAGCATTTTCCTGCAGAGCAAGAGGTCCCCAGTTCAGAGCTAGGGATGGCACAGTGGTAGTTACTGGCCCTCTCTCAGTCCAAACACATGCAGGTTAGTTTGATTGGTGACTCTAAATTGCTCATAGGTGTGCATGTGAGTAATTGTCTGTTTCTGTGTGTCAGCCCTGTGATAGACTGCTGACCCTGCCTCTCTCCCATGTCAGCTGGGACTGGCTCCAGCCCCCTGTGACCCTGGTGAGCAGGACCAAGCGTCAGATGATGGGTGGATGTTGTAACATGTCAACAAGAAGCAACAATTGATACTATGTGAACCTGGCGAAGCATGTCATGGTGTGACTGACAAGATGTGATGCAACAAAACATGACATATATAAAACACGACATAACAAATATGTAGCACAACATAGTATAACATGTCAACATGGAGAAATGTCTCATGATGTTATCTGACCTGGCATGGTGTGAAACATAAGTCCATGTCACCAAACATGTTGTAACATTAGAAAAACTACATGCAACTCAACATGACATTGCATGATGTGACAAAGAGGTTTTCTTTCACACACTGACCTATCACCGTATGAAAGGCAGGTATAGATAAAAACAGCCATGGCTGAATTTGATGAGAGCACAAAGATTTGACACAACCTGCTGCACTAAAGGACAGTGATGTGCTTTGACCTTAAAACATTACAAACATATTATATAACTAAACAATAACAGTGTAGACTGAGGTGATTAGGCCTCACATGACACCAAGGTCACACAGTGCAGCATCATGTGAGGTTATTAGGACACAACATGATGTGAAGCGTAATGACATGAGGTGACCCCTCTGACCCTGACATTACATAACAGAACCTGATGAGTGAAAAAGAATGAAAAAATGAAACAACACAGGGATAAAGAGTCAACTCATATAAGATGAAATTTGTGGTATTTCATATGATGTAAGAAGATTCACAAAAATACAACACTTATATAAGTAGAATAAAACAGCACAGTTATTAATGTCACATCATTAAAACCTCCAATAGAAATAGGCACATATCGAAGTAGTGTTTCAGGTAACAATCTGATTACCTTGATAAAAACCTCTTTACTAAAGTATTAATGTTGTTGCTCCTAATTTATTAATTGTCACCCTGTGATACGAGTCAGCAACAACCCGTGTACGCCGGAATAACCACAGTTTAATTATTCTGGAGCTCACAGGCTGGATTGAAATGGCAGCCCAGTGCAGAGTTGTGGATCTCCTTTCAGTCCGAGCCTGGATGCTGAGGGGGACTCAGCGATGAGCTCATTGTTGTGAAAGCCAAGCAACAACCTCCCTGGGGATAACATGAGAACCCATGAGGCTCTGATCACGGAGAGAGGAAAGTGATGATGGTTTGTCTTGTTGATATAAACAACCAGCACTCGGGGGTTTCCGTGGCAGCGATGATGACTGCATGAAGGGTCTCTGAGCAGAATTTACAGCTGACATATATCTACATTTCAGGGAGGACTCTGACCTTCTTCTAAGAAATGTGGGAAATACCAAACATTAGCCTCTGTCTCACCTGAAAGAAACTATTCTGCTTGTATTTCTTTATCAAGCTGTTTCAGTATGTGCCCTACAAAATTACACAACACATTCCTACAAGGTGAGCATTTGTCTGACTCTTGAACGTTTTTCCCAGAGGATTTAAAAGATGACGTGTGATCAAAAACAATCAAAGTGGACTCACGCAGTTTCACCAGGTTGGATGATGATTGACTGGATCTCCTAATGCAAATGATCCATGATAGAAACAGTATTTTATCACAACAGAGTCTGAGGAGTCGTACAGGCAGTCTGACCTCTCACACACACATATGTTTTCCTCTTTACATCAGTACTAAATGTGAAAGTGAAATTAACGTATAAATGTATAACGGCTTAGAGCGCTGAATGTGGTCATGTGTGACTGGAAATTGAAATGTCACAAAAGTTCAATACATGTCACTGGTGCTAATCCACAATATGAGCCACGAGTGAGCCCACGAGTTCATCAGGATACATCAACCTTCCTGTTTATTTCTTTAACCATACAGACAGAGCTAATTATGTGCTTCATGAACAGACAGTAGAATATATTCCTCTTTTTTCTTTTTCTCATTTGTATTACACTTCATGTCTCTATATTATTCACCTGTTTAGATATAATTGCAGTTTTTTAAAAGTCCATGTGTCTATTTCTGTAAACCCTTATTTTACATTGTGCTCTTTAAGCTGCGTTGTTGAGACATCTGAACAATATTATTCATCATTCAGTTATACAATAAAATCACAGAAGCTATTTGCAGCACCAGCAGCACATCCAGTGTTGCTTTTGCAAACATCACAGCAGTAAATGTGGCGACATTGAAATATATGTTAAATATCATCAAAATATCAAATGACCAAACAGTTCATATCCTCCCTGCCTTGTCTCAGGTTGCAGGAGAATTACTGTCCTGTGTGAAGAGACGTGAAGTGCTGCAGATGCACATTCCTCCACACTGTGTTGACTTGACTTATCATAACAGGGATTTGGTGGGCTGTCAGAGACTGGGCACAGTACACACACACACACACACACACACTCCAGGTCCATCTGTCCAGCTCTGTTTGAGGTGGACAGGATGAGGTAATGGTGTTGCTCTTCAGAAACCTGATGCCTTCTCTCCTGCTTCGAAAACCCATCGATTGGTACTCTCAGATTTCTTCCTCTATGCACAACAATGGTTTTGTTTCTTCAGTTTCTGTCTCTCACTCTGTTGTTTTCATACTTTCTTTCTGTACCTTTAAAATAACACCATTGGTTGGCATTGGATCAGTATTTCCAGAATTAGCTGGGAAGGTTAGACATTTCTAAATCTGAATGAAAAGGGAAAAAGCATGGAAGAGGAAATCGTGAGCATTGCATCGCCCCATAGCTTCACCTGATCACAGGCACCTTTGTGCCAGATCAGGGTTTTTCTGCAGCCGTGACAGAGAGAGAATTGCCCTCTGCTGTGCCCCCCAGCTGCTCCAGGGCCTCTTTAGTGGATAATTATCACAACAGCAGTGGGAGCTAATTTGTGAAATGCATGTGAGAAAAGAGAGGGAGGGGGCTGATGAGAAACAAATAGAAACACCATCAGATTATTCTGAATAACAGTACAAATCAACACACAATTAAATACAAGACAGAAGCAATACAACGAAACAGACGACCTTTCACTCTGAATTAATTAAACAGCAGTAGGAAGAAAAAAACATCTGATGTGTACGGATGGTGGTGAAGAAAAATCAGAGAATGAACTGAGATAGAAAGTGATGCACACTGATCATATTCATGTGCTGTCCCATTATTAAAACCCAAACCAGCAAACACAAAACAGCTTCATGGGTGAAAACACTTCATCCCCAAAATGTCAATTTTTTAGGAACTAAGAAAAACAAAGCAGCCTAACAACCACACAATTTTCAGTTTCTTTAATTAGCTTTGAGAGGTTTCACAGACCTTTAAAGTTCTTCCTCAAACCACAGAGGAGACAATATAGTCCTGCATTTTAAGTGGGAATAAGAAAATATTACAAAACAGTCACAAATCATTCATGTGATTGTAGCCTAATATAAGTCAATGTGGGTGTGAATGTAAAACTAAGAGATGTGGTACAAATACACAAACTCAATACTCAAATAAAAGCACAAGTTCTAGTCCAAAAAGTTGTCCGCAAGTAGAAGTACCACTTCTAATTCCTTACTAAAGTTAAAGTACTAAATACATGCTCTAAAATGAATTTAAAGTATAAAAGTACTCCACTGAGTATTTGAAACACTACTGAATTTGATATTGTTGATGTGGAGGTTTAGTTCACGTTTGTTAAACAAACTTTATCAGGGTTAAAAATATGGCAAAGACTTTTTTCCATTAATGTATAAAAATAAGGGTCCAGGAGCTGTGTAACATATGATGAGTTGGTAAAAAACAATAACAGCACAGGTGCTAAATCAAAGCTACAGCTAAACCACTTTATGTGCTGCCAAGTAGTTAATCCATCATCATTTACTGTTTGATTATTTATTTTCATTAAGAAACCAAATCTGCAAAGTAGCTAAAACTGTCAAATAAATGTAGTGCAATCGTACCTTAAATGGAAATAATCATGTATAGTATAAGTACCTCAAAACTGTACTTAGCTTTTGACGCCATGCAAATGAAAACACAAACATATATAAAGACATATTTGTATTAATACAATTAAAACAGCAGTGTGCTATATTTTTAAATATATTGTACTATATAATGCCCCTACAGCAGGCTGGATTCTAGTTATGATTCTTATATGTTAATCACATGAACATCGTTTGTGTCCGGAGCGGGTGGGGGCGTGGGGACTGAAACAGGAGGTGGTCAGAGGTCAAAGGTCAGTAATATGTACAAAGGAGCCCCCCAGCTACTAAGGAAATGGAGTCTGGCTCAGCTTTAGACACAGTTCATGGACCTGGACCAGGACTTAGGAGAAACAGTGACACATTATAGTTTTATGATGAGCTGCATTTCAGTGTTGTCTGTCAGACATGTAAATGCGTCGTGCTTTGCTGCACAGCCCTTTCAGTTTTAACTTTTTATTTCTGATTTTATGTTATGAAACAATACCACAGGGACTCTGCAGGTCTACAGCTGGGTTGATTTAGAGTTTGTACAGTTAGATTATTATTATGGATTAGATTTTAAGTGTGAGGTTCTTGGACAGAAGGGCAGAGAAAGGGAGGAAAGGCCTGGTTCTACTGGAGAGGTGAGACACAAGGCGGCAGATTTCATTTACATGTTTATCACAACTAGAGAGGTGTAGATTACCTGTGAGGGAGAGTGTGGAGTGTTCCTGTGTGAGAGCGAGATGCAGTGAACACAGAGACAGGCTCAGAGACCTGCGAGTTCATCTTATCTGCTGTCGTCATGATGTCCCTCTTTGGCATGGCGGCACTCAGGTTACAGTGTGTGTCACCCTCCCAGCACACACACACACACATATATATACACACACAATGCAGGACAGAAAACAGTATTGATGGAACCAAAAACCTAGCAGGTGACTTCATCACAGGTGGAATCAGTCATGCTCTGGCATCAGCAGGTGTTTTGAATGTGCCGTGCATTGTGCTGTGGGAATCTACAGCACTTGGTACAAAATATTTTCTAAAGTTTATTTATGTAAGTTAATATGAAGCTTAGGCAGTCCCAGTTTGACAAACGGTGTTTCCTTGCCCCACACAGACTGTGGCAGAGGAACCGCAGCACAAATAAGAAATTTCATACTATGAGGACCAACTGGAAGCTACTTGATTTGACAGACTAAAGCCCAGGACATTGTCATGTGTGGTGGATCTACCAGTCACACAAATAAATCAAATGCTGCATGTATACTGTGAATGAAGCTGTTAAGACATGAATATAAAAGTGACCTGAATGCCAGAAAGTTGTCACTTTAACAGACAGATGAATCAGCAATGTTATGTTTTCCATGTCTGAAAAGAATTTAAGACAATTTAAGACAAATTCTTATATTAACTTTCTTTTTTTATGAATTAGCAATTGTGCATTTTGTTCCCTATCACAAAAACTCAAATCCTTCCTGCTGAATGTCCTGTAATCAAGCACAGGATTTAACTGTTCACTGTTTAATATAGCAATTTTCTAATTAAACTTACAGCCCTTGTGATATTTTTACAATTATAAACGTGAAATATCCAGAATAAAAACAGTATCAACCCAACAGGATATTTGAAGGTAACAGTCTGGACTTGCATTAGCATTCATTAACTACTTTCTACAAGCTAACTCTTCACCACATGTCATGTAAACACTGTTGTCTTTCTCCAAGCTCACACAAGATATTCGTCTGGGCATGTACCTGAGAGAAGACACACCCACACATCCTCTCTTCCCAAACTGGGAGGGGGTGTGCACCAATCTGCTGTTGGAGGAGGCGGGGGGGGGGGGGGGGGGGTCTTGAGACAAGCTGCCATTTCCAGCCGATTAAACAGCCTCTGCAGCAGCTTGGCTGAGCCTCACTGTCTCATGCCCTGCAGCTGCAGGAGACAATGACCTGAGGGTCAGGGGTCGGGCCTGTAGGGTTTGTGAAGTCATTTGGCATGCTAATGTTATGCAGAGTTTTCAAACGACAGGGTATAAAAACTTGAACAATTAGGCTTCTGTTGTGACCTTCAACTTTACTGTTCTGACATGAAAAATTGTTGTAGAGAACAAGGGTTGCATCATAAAGTCTGAATATAAAACTACAAATGATCAGAACAAGAGTAAAAACAACAACCACAAGTAAAAAGAAATGCACAATGTGCATTAATGTAAAATTTTAGACATGTCAGTCACAGTCTGTAATGGCTGACTTGATATTAGGACTAAACAACTGGAAAACATCAAATGGAAAACATTCACTAATCCCAAACTATAATTTACAGCATTTATGTTTAGGAAATCAATCCTAAAAGCCATGGAAACTATTTCTGAGGCCAGTGTCCATTTGCATTTCAAAGAAACACTGGCTGTAAAGCCAACACAGTTTCCTGAGGGACACACACACACACACACACACACACACACACACACACACCTGTTCTCTTCTAAAGGTGGAATAAGAGCTGCATTTTCAGTTGTTCTGAATCAACCCACTGTTGAACATGATGACAGTTTGGATAAAAAACAAGGCACAACATTTACTAAACAACAACATCACCTACAATAACAATGTTTTAACAAACACATTTTATTTTGAAGGGCAGGTGGAGCCATAAATCTGTGTTCATTTCTGCGGAGGAAAAATCTCACTGAAGCGAATTTTGCTATATTTTATGTATTTATATATTTTATAAATATATCGACTTTATATACATCCAACCTGTTTAACAAACAACTGAATGCTGATATTAACATTTCAAAATGATGCAATACCAGAATATGATCAGCTCTAAAAATACACACCTCACAGGTAAAGCAACACCATCTATGGTTCCATTTTAGTTGCAGTCGATGTAAAATGCAGACCACGTAGATTCTAATCACAGTTGGTCCAGAGCAAATACTGAGTTGCTGTTTGCCCAAGAGTGTGATCCACAGGAGTAGTTACGCACCTCTGCTGTGTAACTACAATAAAATGTGAATTTTGGGGGAGTTTTTAAAATGTAGTCACTTTATGAAAACAATGCAACAATTCATTCTCAAAACAAATCATAGAAACTGTACACCCAAAGACAGTCTTTGTGTTTTTAAAGTGAACTGATGGGAAATCCCAGCATTTTGATGTCACTTGAGCTGATAACTGGTGAAACACCATTTACCATATCTTGATTTTGTTGCATGAATCAAATAGAAATTAAACTCAAAATATTCAAAAGGCACTAATGTGTTTGCCAGATGCACAGCATTAGTAATGAATGTGACAAACATCCATCCATCCATCATCTATACCTGATTATTCCTAACCAGGGTCCCAGGATCTGCTGGAGCCTATCCCAGCTCTCTCTGGGTGAAAGGCAGGGGTCCACCCTGGACAGGTCCCCAGTCCATCACAGGGCCACATAGAGACAAACAACCTCACACACTCACACTCACTCCTATGGGCAATTTAGAGTCACCAATCAACCTGACATACATGTTTTTGGACTGTGGGACGAAACCGGAATAGTTTAAATCTGCTGAATACCTGTAATAAAC